>NC_056747.1:1044607795-1044695511 GCF_019279795.1 Protopterus annectens
GGCGGATGCTTTAAACACTACACTATTGACATTTATGTTGATTCTGCATGTTTTTCTCTATTTGAATGAATTTTGATGTGCAAGCTACGCTCGGCGGAGGGCAGTGACATGCAAACATGCTGCATTTTGCTTACACCTTCGATATTGCAGCAATTTAAATGTATAATAAGGACATGGGGAATCTAATTGGGAAAGTTCTAGGGACAGGGCTCAACATTCCATTAGGTGCTTGTGTGTTTACTACTTTGATTTTATTTCACTGTTCGTGGACACTGTTGTATGCTTAGCATACATTTCAGTACCCATGGACACTGAATTTCTGGCTTACTATTAGAGGCAGGCTCTACTAGTAGGCATAGTAGGTTATGCAACTGTTGGGGCATGTTTACACCTCCGTAGAGCACTTGTACATGCCCCCTGCACTCTCACCCATTTTCTCTGCATGTCGAGGGTGCGGCAGCATGCCCTCACACATATTCATATGGTGCTGCTGCAGCATCTGTAGTGCAGACGCTCGGCGCAAGGCTAAAACCGTCCTTGCGCCGAGCTTCTTGAATCCCAGGGATTGACTCTTTTTTGAAGTAAACTCATTGAGCAACAATAGTAATATTTCATTGTCAAAGATTTATAAAATTTTGAGATGATTATTTCTGGAATTATTCAATAAATGTAAATAGATGTAGTTTTACAGAGAGCAAGAAAACTCTATTTAAAACAATTAATAACACTACATCTTCCCCTTTCTGGAAAATCTTTACATGGAAATTTATGCATAGGAACTTTCTATCCCCCTCACAGAATTGCATTAATAGCAAAAAAAGACATTGTTAAATGTTAGAGATGTTGTGAAATATTAGATACAGATTGGACACATATCTTCCTTGAATGTAAAATGATAATTCCATTTTGGTCTGACTTTAAGAATTTCACTAAAGCATTGTGGTCAGACAAATGTGAATTTTGCATTCCTTATTGTTATTTAATGCACCAATACCAACTTGTATTCCAATAGCACAAGTATGTCTTCTCTGGTCTCTTCTTGCAATTGCAAGGAAAGTTATTACACTAAATTGGCAATGTAAAAAATCCTCTCATTTATAGATTTTCTTCCATTAGCTTAAATTGTCTGTAACAGGGAATTACAAACTGCTTTTACAGAACTTCAGATGTCATACATAAACAATTGTTATTGCTAAAACTTAAATAACTTTTTGATAAATTGTAATTAGGGTAATGAAATTGTATCTGCTATGGACCTTGTATATAGTTTTACTTGTTCATGTTAAGTTATTTGTTTATATGTTAAAGTGGGTCCCCTTCACATTGTTGACACTTCAAAATGCTGAATTTCATATGGCCGAGACCATATGATTGGCATGTGAAATGCTGACAATGTGGAACCAGCATTTCTGTACAGTGCAAAATGGAAAGATTTCCATTCCTGCACTCTAGTGTGATCTCAGAGTTGGTATATTTAAGTTATGGGGGGTGCAGGGGGGCTTGACCCCCTGGTAGCAGTATTTAGGTAAGTGTTTGTTGTTTTTTACTTTTGTATGGTCTCGGCCATATGAAATTCAGCATTTCTAAGTGTTGAACATATGAAATAGATATGTTAAAGTGTATTCTTTATGAAAATTCAATAGAAAGTTAAAAAAAAATCTTGACTGCTTCACGCAGAATTATGTACCTAGGATGTCAACTAGACACCACAGTTCAAAGAGCTTTTCTTTCACAGGAAAAAAATAGATCTATAGCTAGATCTATTGCTAAGGTTCTCCACTCAATATCTGGTCACTGTGAGGAAATACCTCAGGATTTTAGGCCTCATGGCTTCTATGATTCTCGTGATATCCCTGGCAGGACTCCACATGATAAAGATATAGTGGTCTCAGAAGTCTCTTTAGTTCCAGCACCAACACCCTTTTCTTTTCAAATCCCAGTACAGGGGTTTGTCTAAAGAGAAATCATTTGGTGGGACAACAGTTATACCTAAAACCAGGTCTCTCCTTCTCCCTTCCTGTTACAAAGAGTCAGTCACCACAGATGCCTTGCACCCTGCTTGGGGAGCAGTTCCTGGAAAGATAAAAGTAAAGGGTGTGTGGGACACTAATGACAGATGCAGGCACACAAATAGCAAAGAAATGCTAGCCCTGATCAAGAAACTTAACTCTCTGAATCAACTTTGGTCCCCAGGATTTCTTCACATTGTTACAGACAATACCATAGTCATCTGATACATCAATAAGCAGAGGAAACTAGGCTGTACCCTCTTTACAGATTAGCCATGTTAGTCATGTTAGTTTTATATAGCTTCACAACACTGTCTCACTCTACAAGTATCCTACAGTCTGTCAGAGAAAAATTGTGTGGTGGTCAAGCTGAGCAGGACCAGGACAAACCCTCACAAATGGAAAGTAGATCAAGGGATCTTCCAAGATTTGATCCATCAGTGGGACGTTGCTCAAGTAGATCGCTTTGCCTTCTGTCTGAACAATCACCTGTCAAGACTCTGTTCTAGGACTCCATGAAAGAAGGCCTGGAAGACAGATGTTTTTTTTTCCTTGGACAGGAATGTTCCTGCATGCTTTTCTACTCTTTCTACTAATATCCAAGGTACTTCTAAAGATTCCAAAGAAATCCCCCAAGATCATTGTAGTGTCTCCCTTCCAGCTCAAGCAACCATGGTTCTCTCCTTCTTTTGGAAATGGTCAAAGACAATTACCACAATCTTTGTCACAAACTGAATCTAGTCACACAAGAACAGGGGTGTTTGATATAACCTGACATCAACTTCAAATGACTGATAATGTCTTAATTCCTTTTAGGAACCTGTTTACTGAGGATGTGCAGCAAGTACTAATGGAAGCAAGAAAGCCTGCTACTAGAAAGTCCTATATTAGTAAATGGAAGAGGTTTTCTAGTGGTACCAGCAACATAAAACATAACCAGCACATATTCAGGAATAGTTATTCTCTAGTTTTACATTATTTGTGTGAGTTACTATCACAAGGTTCATTTATTGGCCATGTCTGCATATCTGCCCATGGATTCTCCTGTTTCAAAGCAGTCTCATGTCAAAATGTTTTTGAAAACAGTTTTACATGAGACCTTCAAGTAAAATGGTGACCCCTCCTTGAAACATTAATTTTGGGTTAGAGAAGCTAACACTTGCTCCATTTGAATCAGCTAAGCTGTCTGACTTGAGGTTCTTAACATGGAAAACTATTTCACTGATTTCTCTGACCTTTACAAGATGTGTAATGTGAGTCACATGGTTTTATGGTGAGTCAGCCCTATCTCATCTTTGAGAACTAATCCTTCTTTAATGCTAAAGTGGAGTCCAGTTTTAATTTAAGCCAAACTATCCATTTTCCCATTTTTTTTCCTGAACCTAAAATGAAAAAGAAAGGATACTCCATAACCTGGATGTATATAGACAACTCAGGTACTATCCTCACAGAACTAAATCTTTCAGATCTTCAGATCAATTGTTCATTTCTTGGGATGGTAAGAAGAACAACCTATGTCAAAATAAACTATCTCCAAATGGTTGTCTAAGCTATTACATTTCATTGTACTCTTTACAACAAAACTATTTCAGTCAGTGTCAAGGGTCTCTCTACCATGGCCTTCTCTTCATCTATTTCTTTTTGGAAAGGGTTGAATTCTAGAAGTATTCAAGAATCTGCTACTTGGTACTCTGTACGTACTTTTACAAAGTGCTATAAGCTTGAGTTCTTCTTTAAGTCTAGGTCACACTTTGCTAGGACCATTTTCCTGGGTCTTATCCTTCCACCTACCAAATGTAATAAGGTGGGGTAATCTACCCATATAGCTATGGCTACTGCAGCAGTAAGCAATATGATAAACACAGTACAGTTTTATAAGTAACTTTAGCATCACAGTAGATGTTCAAGTCATCACTGCTCCTTCCCTCCACCTCCATTGTTTTTTATGCCAGGGTGTGAATATATATATATTTTTTTGTTCCTAGCTTTGTCCTTTCAGGGATCAACCTCCCTCTTTCTGCTGGCAGGGCAGCTTCAAAGGCCTTGGTGCCCAAATTTGACAGTTTGGGCACATGGAAAGTGCTCTGAAGCTTTGGAAGCTGTCTGTGTGTTATATCCTTGGCACGATATAACCCATATAGCTAAGGCTACTTCAGCAGTGGTCATTCAAACATCTACTGTTATTCTAAGTTTACTTAAACAACTTACTTTAAAGTGGTTTTGAGTTTCTTAGTTGAAGTTTTTGGTAAGCTGTTAGTAAGTGTTCCACATTTTGCCTCTTTGTTCCACATTTTGGAGATGGTAGGTTGAGAGCTAGAGCTGCTTTCTTTACTTGATTAGGTGGAGGTACATTTTATGGCTCACACTGCCAAGGTAGGCGTAGGGTTTGTTTGTGACTGACTTAGTAAAATCAGTTAGTATTTACATATGTATTCATGTATTATTTTATTTATTTATTGACATTTGATTGTTGGGAAAGTCAGACTGGATAGGTGGTCTCCTGACCAGTCATTTGTGTAAATGAATACTTTACAGGTTTAGCTGATGAAGAAGAGGATGCAGAGGGGTTTTAAAAGCTGATGCATGTTTTTTTTTTTAAATAGCTTAACTTAAATAATGTCATTTAGCCATCATCTACCAATAAGCATTGTTGTATTAATGATTGCAGTTTATCAATGGTTTCTAAGATATTTTTATTTATTTTATTTATTGATATTTGATTACTACCCACGGTGGTGGTGCTGTGGTAGCATTGTCACCTCACAATAAGATGCTGTTCAGTTCAATTCTCAGCTAGAGCGTCTTCTGCGTGGAGACTGCATGAATGGGCATACCTTCATTGAAGGTTGTACATCAGGGCTGGTAACTCGGCATGTAAAAATCAACTACCAATCATTAGCGGACCGGAGATCCACTGTGGTGACCCCTAACCAGGAAAAGCCGAAAGACACAGCACAGCAGACACAGCATTGATATTTGATTACTATAAAAGTGTGACTGGGTAGGCTGCTTTTTGTGGTAGAAGAGAAGTGCCTTTGCAGGAGTTTATGCTGATTAGTACCTGGCAAATGGAAGTTGATGGCAAACTTTTCTGGACTGTAGTTTTAATTTTAAGACGCAGTTTCTTTTTTAAGATGAATAATGATCAGTAATGCTGAAGTAAGTCTGAAGCAGACTGGAGACTGTAAAGTGGTGATGGGGAAAGTGCAGCTGGGCAGCATAGAATGGTGGTCTGTAGGATGATGCTGGTGATCAAGAAGAGGAGGAGGAGGACTGTGACAGCAGTGTCAAGGATCAAATGGAGGAAGTTGAAAAAGGATGATTGTGAGGTGGAGTTCAGAGAAGAGTTAAGACAGGCACTGTGGAGCAGTGAAGAGTTACCAACTAGCTGGGTAAATACAGAAGAACTGGTAAGGGATACAGCTTGGTGTGACATCTGGACAGAGGAAGGAGGTCAAGGAGACCTGGTAGGGGAGAGTATACAGAGAAAAAGGTTGGTGAAGAAGAAGTTGGATTGTCAAAAAGATGAAGAAAGTAGACAGGAGTATAAGGAGATGAGGCGCATGACAAAGAGAGAGGTGGCGAAGGCTAAGGATAAGGCATATGGAGAGTTGTATGAAAGGGTGGACACTAAAGAGGGAGAAAAGGACCTGTACTGATTGGCTAAACAGAGGGACTGAGCTGGGAAAGATATGCAGCAGGTAAAGGTGATAAATGATAATGAGGGAAACATATTCACAAGCAAGGAGAGTGTGTTGAGCAGATGGAAAGAGTCCTTTGAGGGGCTGATGAATGAAGAGAATGAGAGGGAGAGAAGGTTGCATGATGTAGGGATAGTGAATCATGAAGTGAAACAGATTAGTAAGGAGGAAGTAAGGACAGCTATGAAGAGAATGAAGAATGAAAAGGCTGTTGGCCCAGATGACATACCAGCGGAAGCATGGAGGTGCTTAGGAGAAATGGCAGTGGAGTTTTTAACCAGATCATTTAATGAAATCTTGAAAAGTCAGATTATGCCTGAGGAGTGGAGAAAAACTGTTTTGGTACCTATCTTTAAGAATAAGGGTGATGTGCAGAGCTGTAGTAACTACAGAGGGATAAAATTGATCAGTCACAGCTTGAAGTTATGGGAAAGAGTAGTGGAAGCTAGGTTAAGAAGGGAGGTGATGATTAGTGATCAACAGTATGGTTTCATGCCGGGAAAGAGCACTACAGATGCAATGTTTGCTCTGAGAGTGTTGATGGAGAAATACAGAGAAGGTCAGAAGGAGTTGCATTGTTTCTTTGTGGACTTAGAGAAAGCATATGACAGGGTGCCTAGAGAGAAGTTGTGATATTATATGAGGAAGTCAGGAGTGGCAGAGAAGTATGTAAGAGTGGTACATGATATATACAAGGGTAGTGTGACAGTGATGAGGTCTGCAGTGGGAGTGACGGATGTGTTTAAGGTGGAGGTGGAATTGCATCAAGGATCAGCTCTGAACCCTTTCTTATTTGCAGTGGTGATGGACAGGTTGACAGACGAGATTAGACAGGAGGCCCCATGGACTATGATGTTTGCAGATGACATTGTGATCTGTAGTGAGAGTAGGGACTAGGTTGAGGAGACCCTGGAGAGGTGGAGATATGCTTTAGAGAGGAGAGGAATGAAGGTCAGCAGGGCTAAAACAGAATATATGTGTGTAAATGAGAGGGAGGGTAGAGGAATGGTGAGGATGCAGGGAGTAGAGTTGGGGAAGGTGGATGAGTTTAAGTACTTGGGATCAACAGTTCAGAGTAATGGTGAGTGTGGAAGAGAGGTGAAGAAGAGAGTACAGGCAGGGTGGAATGGAGAAGAGTGATTTGTGATAGACGGGTACCAGTAAGAGTGAAAGAGAAGGTCTACAAGAGGGTAGTGAGACCAGCCATGTTATATGGGTTGGAGACGGCGGCATTTACAAAAAGACAAGAGTCAGAGCTGGAAGTGGCAGAGTTAAAGATGTTAAGATTTGCACTGGGTGTGATAAGGATGGACAGGATTAGAAATCAGTATATTAGAGTGTCAGCTCAGGTTGGACGGTTTGGAGACAAAGCCAGAGTGTTGAGATTGCATTGGTTCGGCCATGTGATGAGGAGGGATGCTATGTATATTGGGAAAAGGATGCTAAGGATGGAGTTGCAAGGTAAGAGGAAAAGAGGAAGGCCTAAGATAAGGTTTATGGCTGTGGTGAGAGAGGGCATTCAGGTGGTTGGTGTGACAGAGCAAGATGCAGAGGACAGGAAGAAATGGAAACAGATGATCTCCTGTGGTGACCCCTAACAGGAACAGCTGAAAGAGAAGAAGAATGATCAGTAATGCTATTCTATAGCAACGCACTTATTGTGTAGCAAATGTAGGTTGATAAAAAGCTGTTCTGTTAACTTTTTTAATGAATTACAGAGCCATCAGTGGTTGCATTGCAGTCTCAGTGATTCTCAAGTAGAGAGGTCCACACTTATTTAGGGACTGTACATTGATGCAAAACCTGTGGTTAACTTTGTACAGGAATTATGGGCTTTTTAATAAGACCACACTAGAGTAGTTTTGTGCGTTATTCTAGAGAAAATGTAGTTTGAAGCAAACTGGTGCTAGTAACTTTTTAAATGAATTACAATATTGTCATAAATGCTATACTAATGTTTCGTAATTCTCAGAAAATGTAGGTTGCTGTAAGATGTGTTATATAGTTACGATGCAGTCAGCAATGCGTCATACTGAGCATTGTTTAGGGAATGTATTTTGATCCAAAACCTGTTTTATTTATTGATGTATTAAATGATTTATGGACATTTCAGTAATTCCAAACTAGTTGTATACATTATCGTGGAGAAAATGTAGGGTGATGCAAACTGTTGTATTTACTTTGTAGATAAATTGTATTTTTGTCACTAAATACCATTAATACTTTTTGTGCAGAAAATTAAGGGTAATATACACAGGGGTTCGTACTGATTATTGTTCGTAAGATGCAGACTGATGCAAAATGTGCTTTAATTTTTAAATGAATTAGAGTACAATATAGTCCCTGCTTTTGATAATGTAGGTTAATTCATTCGGTGACTCATGTTAATTACTGTTTGAAAAATATAGGCTGATTCAAAATGTATTGTGGAATATTTTTAAATGAATTAGAGTAAACGTTATCCCTGCTTTTATCATTTTGCCTTTGCCTTAAACAAAGAAATTGAGGTGTGAGACTGTAGTAGTACATTGCAATGTTTTACACTGATTTTATTGGATTGTGGCAGACCAGTACATGTGAAGTCCTGATGAGGTGATGGGAGTGAAGTATAGGTGGTAATGAAATGGTTGTATACATACTAGTTTATATATTCATTACTACGGCTTTGGTGCACAGTGTTTCTGTAAGTATATCTCATGCTTCAGTTTACAGAAGTCTTCTGCAAGTAACGTTTATTGAGCTAGGTTTGTTCATCTTCAACATGGGTGTTAACATAGAATTAAGAGTGTTTTGAAAGGTTCTCTATGCAAATGTTATCTGTGCAATGAAAATTATACTCTCCCTTCTGTCAACTCTGGTTAGGTGAGCAGGTGAGCACCAAAGGATTGCAAGTGTTGTTGTGGAGGCAAGGGAGACCTTCAGCAAGCTAAAGTACACTTAATCTGATCATCCAAACTTTTATAGTGAATAAACGGAGCAGAGATGAGCAGGGGGAGATGGTGCAGAGGCAGCAGATATCCAGTGGAGTATGTTGTCTGCCTAAAGCCCATTTCTTTTGATGATGCAGTTAGTTCTGCTGCGCTTTTTTTTTTGCAATATAGCCACATTTCTATGTCCTTGGTCATTACCACCCTTGTTTTACAAACCTGCTAGATATGGATTGCCTGAATCAAGATGCAGACAGGAATATAGATGGCATTCCAAAAAAGAGAAGAAAATACACAGTTTTTCAGCCAAGCTGGGCAAGTGCCTTTGACTGGATTTCTATGACTAGGCATGGGGTAGAATATGCTTTCTGCAAAACCTGTGGTACAGACTTCAGAATTCATCATGGCAGAAGACATGATCTGCAGTGACATAATAGTGAGAAACACAGACAGTATTGCAAACATGCAGCTGGAAGGACTTTGGTAGACTTCTTTGGACCTCGGAGTTATACAAGTGTAAAAATCATTCAGGCAGAGAGTGATTTTGTGTCACTTCTTGCTGAACAGAACTTGTCATTTGCAGCAGGAGAACACATCTTTAAATTTACAAAAAAATATGGAGATGATCAAGATGTCCTCAGGAAATTTATATGGGGACTAACAAAGGCAGCCTGAATTGCAAGGGATGTTCTTGAACCAATAAGGGCAGCCTGAATTGCAAGGGATGTTCTGGAACCAACAAAGGCAGCCTGGATTCTTCTGGAACCTCCTTACCAGAATGAAACTGCTGCAAATTGTCAGAAATCATGGTTCTGTTTGCATATGAACCAAAACACAGACATGGGCGATGACAAACTTTTGCTGATAATTGATTGTTATGTACATAAAAAAAGGAAGGCAAAAATATAATTCAGTTCCTTCATATGTCAGAATATGTGTCAGGAACTGGGAAGGCATTATTTGATGCTTTAATATCCACTCTGGCAAAATCTGACATTCCATTTTCCAGTATTGTGGACTTTTCTTCAGACAATACTGCCTCAGTGACAAAAAACACAATTATGTTCTATCTCATTTAAGGAAGGTAAAGGGCAGATCACTGTAGTAAAACTGGTTAAAAACCACTACAATCATCAGTTGAAAAACTCATATCAGATGTGTGCTGTCATTTCAATTCCAGTGTACAAAGACAACAAAAACTGAAAGAATTTATTTTGTTCATAGACAGTGACCCCCTCTTGATTATTAGGCAAGCACCTACTAGATGGGTGAGTCCTGACAAAACCCTGCATACATGGCCATCCCTAAATTTATATATTTTTTGTCTGTAGAGCTATGATCTGCTAAAAATTCAGACCATCTGCAGAGTCATGAATTGTATATGATTTTTATGTTTCTCATATATGCACTGGAGCCTTTACTCAAATTCAGCTTTCAGCTTCAGAGCCAAGAAAGTTAGCTACTAACACTGCATGCCACTGTTCATAAACTCCTACAGCACCATGTCAGCAGACGTTTAAGACCTGCAGCTGCTGCCCAGCTTATCAAACACAGCGATCTTTCTGTGCTGACAGTAGCTTTACTCTTTCAAAAAGTGACCTACAAATTGGCTATGAGGTAAAGCAGTACATGAATACCTATAAGGAGCATATAGCTGTGACAGTTATAGAAGGTAACGTTATAGCTTTTATGCTGCAGTGCTGCATAGAATGCTTAGCAAGTTTCCCATAAAAATAATTGAATGAAAGATGCTGCATTTCTTATTAAAACTGCAAAAAAACTGGACATATCTTCTGGACTTGTCAGGGATGTTGATTTCTGTCTGAGTGTCTATGAAAAGTACGGTGAAGCTGAAAACTTAATTGATGAGTTTACCCAGTATCAGACTGAGGACACAGGAAACCTCACAGGTCCATTAGATGGGGCCCACTTGACTTTACTTTGCTTGCCACATTTAAATGCAGAAGCTGAAAGAGCATTTAGCACAGTGAAGAAAGTAAAGACTGAATTGTGTCAGTCTCGGTGTAAAAACATTGAAGTCTTTATTAGCAATTAAAATGAATGAAGAACTGAACTGGTATGACTTTAAGCAGCCGAAGTACATCTTTGATGGTGCTAAGAAAGCATATAAGTGTGCATCTAAAATATGACAAGTACATATCTCCCTACTGTTTAATTTCTTCATGCACTTAGTGAAAACAACATGCAAACAGTGAATCTCTTGTAGTGTGAAATATGTCTGTTTAGAAAATTTATTAGAGCCATGTAAATGTTATAGGGAGTGGTATTAATGAGCAGTTGATTTAAGTTTGATTCTGTATAGACTTGCTGTTTCATATTTAATTATTTATGATGTGGTTATGGTGTTTTTGTAGGTTATAAAATAAAAGGTTTGGATTGCAATTGCAAGCCTATGTTTTTATTACAAATGTACAATATTCACTCTTGGCTGATATAAACTTTCACCTAATGCTTCTGGTTGAAAGAGAATTTTAACGAGGCCCCATGAAAATTTTACATTTTCATGCAGTGTGAAGAGAGGGTGTTCCACATTTTGACTGTTTGTCACACATTGCTTCTTAGAGATTGAGACCTATGCTAAATCTGCATCAGCAGTTTTATCTCCAACACCATACTCACCACGTTTGCCCTCCTAGGTCTAACAGCACTTTCTTAGTTGGGGATCCCCAATAAAGGTATTTAGAGTGATGACATGCATGTCATAGCCTTTTAAAAATCAAAAGAATGGTGCTTAGCAGCAAACAATTGTTGATAGATAGGTGTTACTGGAAGGTCTGGTACATTAAGGTACCAGGCTGATTACATTTTGATAGATTTAGTCCTCAAACTGATGAGGATTAAACTGCTAGTGCAGATTTAGTGTTACAGTAAGTACATAACTGTAGAAATCAGAATTTTAATCAGTGAGGCCACCTCAGAGAAAAAAATAAATTTATTTTCTTAAACTGCAAGCAGACCTGGACATACTTGTGATACTGTCATGCACTCCATCTAGCAAACAGGAATGGATACAATGACAGAACTGTTAATCATATTTTTTTTCCATATAGCTCTGACCAAACACCAGACTTAATTCTAATGATATTTATTTGACAAAGGCCTTTGAGAAAAGAAGGACCAACTTGTCAAGAGGATTATGTTTCGATTAGGCCCTTTTTGTGGTTTCTTGAGTCTATGCAGAGCTAAATATAGTAGAAGTATGCTGTCATTCTCCACTTAGAGAAGGCGGAAGAGGCCTAGAACAACAGCCAAAGTTTTGAAATTTTTGTTTAGCAGAACATATTTGGATTGATGATAGCATTGTCAAAAGTAATTATCACTGTCTGTATTATAATGGGGACTCAGACAAAAGTCAGTAGCCAGGATGCTTAACTGTAACTACACGGCTTACCAAGGCCAGAATGGCTGAATAGCTACTTCATGTACTATTTTTAGTCAAGAGCAATAACTTCAGTGAAGAATTCCACAACTCCACAACTTCAGATTTGTACTTAACACACACACACACACACACACACACACACACACACACACACACACACACACACACACAAACACACACAGACAATGGAAACAATATTTATTTGAAAGACACTATATGGTAGGTTTTTAAGGAGCTGAACTTCAGTCAGGTGTACTGCAACGTCCATATAGTTGTCATGGGATACAGGGATATTGGAACACTGAGCCCTGCCTTAGTTTTAGTTCCAAGTACGACAATCATCTGGATGTAATACACAGAGACACTAATAAAATGGTACACAAGTGTTGACACTGCATTCTATTAGGAAGGAGGAAGTAAAGAGAAGCATTCACCTTGTGAAGGTGGTAGAAATTAAAAAAAAAACTGGCAGCAGCAAACCAAGGATAGTATACATAACATTGGTTTCATCACTTAGATGAATGGGCAGTGGCAGGAAATAAAGAACTGAATAGCTCTTTATTCAGTGCAATTAAGTGGTGATTCCATACATATTTTAGCATGTTTGCTATGTAGTGGTACCCTTTTTATGGGCATCCATGTAAAAGCTGAGAAATGTGAAGCCTTCATGATCCAGCAACCCTGATAAGGACTCAGATAATATAACTTACAATAATTAATGCAAAATGTGCATAAAAATTTTTTATGATAAGGTGAGTAGACAATGTGAAGTGAGGTCTAGATTACACGTGTATCCGCTTGAAGAGAAAAACTACTGCAGAGACATCTTAATGACACACTAGCGCAAATAAAGTGAATTTAGATAAATTCATTAGGCTAGCAGAAAGGCAGATAAAGGATGACACTTCCTCATGAAGACGACTAGTAAATGAACTGACAATGGAAAATACAGTGATGTGGAAAGAGCTGCAAGATATAGTAGCTTCTGCAGTTACAGCAGTGAACTTCTTTTATTATATTTTTTTTTATCTAATAAAAATCCACACTGATGAAAGTATTCACTTTTCCATATGGCCTGATAGTGCAAGATAAGTTATTTAATGCCGTGTGTCATGTAAGTGAGGCTTGATGAGATTTAAACCCAAATCCTTCCATTTGCAGCTCAGGTGCCTTAATTATTATGCTATAGTTCCTCATGTAAGGGATGAAGGGAAAGTAAACAAGAAGCATGCAGTTGAAAGTGGAAATCAGGGGACTTGGATTAAGAAAGATAAACTTCCTCAGTGGAGCTAGGCACAAGCATCAGTCAAGCAGCACTGGAAGACTGCATGCAGGCAGAGTAAGGTTGACCATTATACAGTATAGTAGACCAGCCGACTGTGACTAACTAGCCAATTAATTAATTAACTAACTAAATAAATAAATAAATAAAATTATGCATTTAAAAAATATGTATACTTGATGCATCTTGAAAGGGCCCACATCTTGTGATTTTATAAGAGCTATGTCAGCTCCAGCTGCTAACTTTACCTAATGCGGTGTCAATTAGAGGGACTGTGAAATCAAAAACATATATAGTGACAACGTTGTTGCACATTTATACTTGCTGAAGAATGGAGGACTGTATCACTTGCAATTTCAGTGTTTCTTTTACTTATTCTACCTGTTGTTTTTCTGTAATGGAGCAGGCGTTTATGCAGTAAAATGTATTGCTATTCATCATTGCTCACCTTCACTTTAATCACAATTAATCACAATTTCAGTCATTAAGGTATTACTCTTCCCCCTAGAAGCTGCTAGACTTGTTCCAGTGAGCTTGTCTTGGTTTTCTCTGCATCTTTCTGCCCATTATGTCCATACCACGCATAGTGTTTTAAGATAGCATTTTGTCACATCAGTGTTATACTGTTGGAACATCTAGCTACATTGTTTTTTTTTATTATTTTGACCAGGCAAACCAAAAAAGAACATACCTGCTTAGCTGACCCAGTCAAGTACAAAGGAGATTTTGGTGATACTCTGAAAGCAGGCACACATAGCCAAAAAACAAAAAAAAAAAAACAAAACAAAACACTAGTAGTAGTAAGTCTGTGCACAATATACATATATGAGAACTGACAAAAAGCCACAGGTCAAAATCATGTTCAGCAACTTTGCAGTCAGTCCAACCCAGCAACTTTTTACGCTGAAGAAATATCTTATAAACTCCTGAACAATTGACCATTTTTCAAGAGAATGACCATTAATTACTAACTGGTTTTGATATTTTACTACTTGTATGTAGAAATTTGTGTTTTTAAAGTGATTCAATATTTTTTATGAAATTTTCAGGGAATGTTACTGATAAATGTAAATAACCCTTAGACTGGGCTCCTATTCTTAAGGATGGGAGTGTGGCACCATCTTGAATTTTAATGAAAAAAATTAATTTGTTCATATGTTAGTACTAGGCTAACTATCCTTGTGGGCAATTTTAAGCTTAGCCAATTACCCCACTTGAGAATCAAACCCTGCACTTTATGTCTGTAAGGTAAACATCTTAACCTTTGCTGTCACTTTTTATGCTTTGACATATACAAAGAATACAAAGATTGTTTTGTACAGAAACACAACCATTTTAGATCTAAAATTCCTCTAACAAACATTTTTTTTCTGATAGATTTTGTTTATTTAATTCTGAGGAAAACTGAAAGCCACACTAGAATTTTCAACTGACTGATTAGTAAATGCTGCAACTTCTTCAGTTCAAAAGGCTATTCTGACTTGGATTTCACCCCAGATTCAAATGTCAGTATTTCTCAAATGCATCAACATATTCTTATGAAATCTTCACACAGAGACCCCTGAATAATCCCACTATTATTTCTTCTTTGTCCAGTCTAATAGATTTTGGGAAAAGCATACAGCAGATTCTCAAAGATATGGATGCCTGAGGCAGCAAGTAAAATAACCAGTTTTACCTGAGAAAAGAGTATTATTTTTGCTATGCAGATATGGTCCTCATTCCATTAGAAAATAATAAGGATATGATGCAGATGTGGTCCTCATTCCATTAGAAAATAATAAGGATATGATGCAGATGTGGTCCTCATTCCATTAGAAAATAATAAGGATATGATGCAGATGTGGTCCTCATTCCATTAGAAAATAATAAGGATATGATGCAGATATGGTCCTCATTCCATTAGAAAATAATAAGGATATGATGCAGATGTGGTCCTCATTCAATTAGAAAATAATAAGGATATGATGCAGATGTGGTCCTCATTCCATTAGAAAATAATAAGGATATGATGCAGATATGGTCCTCATTCCATTAGAAAATAATAAGGATATGATGCAGATATGGTCCTCATTCCATTAGAAAATAATAAGGATATGATGCAGATATGGTCCTCATTCCATTAGAAAATAATGATATGAAGCAGATATGGTCCTCATTCCATTAGAAAATAATAAGGATATGATGCAGATATGGTCCTCATTCCATTAGAAAATAATGATATGATGCACATATGGTCCTCATTCCATTAGAAAATAATAAGGATATGATGCAGATGTGGTCATCATTCCATTAGAAAATAATGAGGATATGATGCAGATGTGGTCCTCATTCCATTAGAAAATAATAAGGATATGACGCAGATGTGGTCCTCATTCCATTAGAAAATAATAAGGATATGATGCAGATGTGGTCCTCATTCCATTAGAAAATAATAAGGATATGATGCAGATGTGGTCCTCATTCCATTAGAAAATAATAAGGATATGATGCAGATGTGGTCCTCATTCCATTAGAAAATAAGGATATGATGCAGATGTAGTCCTCATTCCATTAGAAAATAATAAGGATATGATGCAGATGTGGTCCTCATTCCATTAGAAAATAATAAGGATATGATGCAGATGTGGTCCTCATTCCATTAGAAAATAATAAGGATATGATGCAGATGTGGTCCTCATTCCATTAGAAAATAATAAGGATATGATGCAGATGTGGTCCTCATTCCATTAGAAAATAATAAGGATATGATGCAGATATAGTCCTCATTCCATTAGAAAATAATGATATGATGCAGATGTGGTCCTCATTCCATTAGAAAATAATAAGGATATGATGCAGATATGGTCCTCATTCCATTAGAAAATAATAAGGATATGATGCAGATGTGGTCCTCATTCCATTAGAAAATAATAAGGGTATGATGCAGATGTGGTCCTAATTCCATTAGAAAATAATGAGGATATGATGCAGATGTGGTCCTCATTCCATTAGAAAATAATAAGGATATGATGCAGATGTGGTCCTCATTCCATTAGAAAATAATAAGGATATGATGCAGATGTGGTCCTCATTCCATTAGAAAATAATAAGGATATGATGCAGATGTGGTCCTCATTCCATTAGAAAATAATAAGGATATGATGCAGATGTGGTCCTCATTCCATTAGAAAATAATAAGGATATGATGCAGATATGGTCCTCATTCCATTAGAAAATAATGATATGATGCAGATGTGGTCCTCAGTCCATTAGAAAATAATAAGGATATGATGCAGATATGGTCCTCATTCCATTAGAAAATAATAAGGATATGATGCAGATGTGGTCCTCATTCCATTAGAAAATAATAAGGATATGATGCAGATGTGGTCCTAATTCCATTAGAAAATAATGAGGATATGATGCAGATGTGGTCCTCATTCCATTAGAAAATAATAAGGATATGATGCAGATGTGGTCCTCATTCCATTAGAAAATAATAAGGATATGATGCAGATGTGGTCCTCATTCCATTAGAAAATAATAAGGATATGATGCAGATGTGGTCCTCATTCCATTAGAAAATAATAAGGATATGATGCAGATGTGGTCCTCATTCCATTAGAAAATAATAAGGATATGATGCAGATGTGGTCCTCATTCCATTAGAAAATAATAAGGATATGATGCAGATATGGTCCTCATTCCATTAGAAAATAAGGATATGATGCAGATGTGGTCCTCATTCCATTAGAAAATAATAAGGATATGATGCAGATATGGTCCTCATTCCATTAGAAAATAATAAGGATATGATGCAGATGTGGTCCTCATTCCATTAGAAAATAATAAGGATATGATGCAGATGTGGTCCTTATTCCATTAGAAAGTAATGAGGATATGATGCAGATGTGGTCCTCATTCCATTAGAAAATAATAAGGATATGATGCAGATGTGGTCCTCATTCCATTAGAAAATAATAAGGATATGATGCAGATGTGGTCCTCATTCCATTAGCAAATAATAAGGATATGATGCAGATGTGGTCCTCATTCCATTAGAAAATAATAAGGATATGATGCAGATGTAGTCCTCATTCCATTAGAAAATAATAAGGATATGATGCAGATATGGTTCTCATTCCATTAGAAAATAATAAGGATATGATTCAGATGTGGTCCTCATTCCATTGGAAAATAATAAGGATATGATGCAGATATGGTCCTCATTCCATTAGAAAATAATAAGGATATGATGCAGATGTGGTCTGAGTTTGTCAGCCTGACAAATGCACAGTGCACATGCTTGCCACAAATCAAATGGAACACCACTTGTAACTGGTTTGGAGTCTGACATGGCTCCAGCAATTCTAACCATGTGCGTTCTGTCCTTGAGCCAGTTTGCAATCCATCTAGTGACATAGGGGTTTATATTTAAGCTGGTGAGCTTATCTATAATGCCCAAGTGGGGTATTGTATCGAAGGCTTTTGCGAGGTCCAGGTAGGCTGTGTGGACCCCCTTCCCCTCGTCAATGGCCTTGGTGACTGTTTCAAAGAAATCAACCAGGTTTAAGAGGCAGGATCTGCCCTTAACAAAACCGAACTGGGTAGGATCCAGTGTCTATAGGCCCCCAATATCTTTATTTATGAGGTCCATGATGATCCTTTCCATAGCTTTGCAGACCAAGCTAGTCAGGCTTATGGGGCGATAGTTTCCAGGATCCGTTCAGACACCACCTTTATGGAGTGGGACCACTGTTGCTGTACGCCACTCTTTGGGCACATATCCTGTATTAAGGCTGAGATTGAACAGTAGTTTTATGTTTGGAGTTCATGTAGGACGCAGCCCGGGACACCGTCTGGTCCCATTGATGCTGTGTTTTTTGCTTTGGAGAGGGCGGCTCTTACCTGAGCATCTGAGATGTCAGGGGGGCAGCACTTTGCTGGGATAGATATTTGCCCTTTTTGTGGGGAGGGGGGGAGAAGTTTGCGCTGAACCTGTCAGCTAGGATGTTGGCAATGTCTGTGGATTCAGTGTATCTTTTGTCATTTTCGACTAATTCTGAGCATATCTGGGAATTACCACCCAGGTTCCTAACATAACTAAAGAAAGCCTTGTGATTATCCTTAGTGTCCTGTGCAATTTTTCTCTCGAAGCTGGCCTTAGACAATTTTATGAGTGCCCGTAGTTTTTTGCTAATACTGAACAGTGATGCCTTCCCTTTTTGGGATTTTGCTCTATCATTTAGTAGCTTCCTCCTTCTATTGTATAGTTTGTTTATGGCTGGGATCCACCAGACAGGACGTCTGCCTTTGGAGGATTGGGTCTTGGTTTTATTTGGGATCGCATGATCCATGCATTCCTGAAGGTGTTCATAGAATGCATTTATAAAGGATTCTGTGGTCTGGGCCGTATTTTCCACAGGCCTGGGGGCTTTGAAGGATTCCACCTCAGTTTTGAGGAGTGTGAAATTTGCTTTAGAGAAGTTTTTCACTGTGGTTTTCTGGGGAGGGGGTGGGGTCGGGATGTGAATATCCAGTGAGATTAGTTTATGGTCTGATCTTACCAGTGAGGGATACACTTCTGGTCTGGCGCATAGAGTCCCCATGTTGGTGATGATCAGGTCCAGTATGTTTTCCCCTCTTGTGGGAGTGGTAACAAGTTGTTCCATAGCATTTGAGTTTATAAATTCTAGGAACCTTTGGGCTAGGGTGTTGGAGCTAGAGTAATGCTCCCAGTCTATGTTTGGGTAGTTGAAGTCACCCAATATAATGGTGTTTGGAGAGACCTTCATATTTTCCAGTGTTCTCAGAAAGGCCGAGTGGGGATCCTGGGTTTGGGAGGGTGGTCTGTAGCAGGCTATAAACTGAAAGGCAGTTTTACCCACTGTTAGTTGCACATGGATAGTCTCTGATGCTTCGTGCTTTGCCACCAACCTGGAGGTGTGGGTATCTTTGATGAATATCGATACCCCTCCTTTGTGGTTCGGTCCAAGTTTTGGGGCTGAAAAGCATGGTATGAGGTATAACCTGGTAGTGCTGGGGTGCTCTCGGGAGCCCTGAACCAGGTTTCTGTTACTGCACAGATATCGATGTTCTCCATGCTAAGGAGAGTTTTGAGTGCGTGCATCTTGAGGTTTAGACTTCTGGCGTTGAGTAGCATTACTCTTAGTTTCTTATCCCTTGTGATACCTATGGAGGTGGGTTTGTCTTTTCAGCCTTGCCTAAAAAAGGCACTATGGGGGTAGCAAGAGTCTTTGCCAATATCTGAAAGCCCAGGGGTGACAGGTGCAAGCCGTCCCTAGCGAAGCATCGTGGCTTGTCGAGCATATCATCCCAAGCTGACAGGCATTGGTTACCCTTTGAATGACACCAGTACTTAAGCCAATTGTTGAAATTGATCATCTTGTCTTCATATTGTGACATCATTCTTGGTGAGGGTAAGATGCTACTCAAGGTCAGAGTCATACCGGACTGGGCTACATGCTCAGAGAGCTCCTTTATGTCTCTTTTCATGTAGTCCAGGGAGGTACGTCTCAGGTCATTCACACCAGCATGGACAATGACTGAGTCATATTTGTACTTGCCTTGGAGTGACCTGAGTGCTTGTGTTATGTGGCGGAGCCTAGCGCCCAACAGGCTGCTCACCGTGACCCTCTCCTTGTTCAGCCTGGTCAGCGGGACGTCAGTGTGCCTGACGATAGAGTCACCTATTACAAGTGTATCAGGTGTGTTGTTTAGTCTTAAGGGCTGTGACTGTTCTGCACACTGGCTTTGTGAGATATGTGTTGCACGTGTTTTGTATTGGGGTAGCAGTTGCTTGGGTGTCTGCTTTGGAGGTCTCTGCTGCTTAGGCAGATCTTTATTTAGAGATTTAGAGCCTCCGAATATGTTTTTGTGTGATTATGTGTTTTGTTTGCTGTCGTGGTAGGTCTATGTGAGACTGGAATTGTAGTGAGTGTGGTTTCCTTCTCCTCCTGACTGGTTATGCCAGTACTGAGTTGAGAGAGCTTAGCCTCCAGTTTGGCTATATGATTGCATCTCTCACATGTGTTGGAATTTGTTGGGAGGAGGAGAGGGTTGTCTCTGTACATGAGGCAGTTGTAACATTGCCTCAAGATTCCCAGATTCACCAGCAAAGAAGTATTCTAGTCTGTTATTCTACTCAGCATATTGAGATCAGAAGTTCAACACAACATCCACAGTGGATGTGTTGTATAATATAATATATAAGACTACCTCAGTAAACAGTTCTGAAACAATTGATATACTGCCTATGGATCTATATTGAATTATTGATCTGCACTTGATCAAAAATTCAGTAGAGAATCTGACTCATTAGACCAAACCCTACACAATGAATGAAACATGACCTTAAAAAACAGTGTTTTGGCATAATAGTATATGGGCACAACCCCTTAACAACCCTGCAATCTTAAATATACCAATTCTGTGATTGCACAACTGTGGGGAAAAAGGTAAAGTCCCTTACCCCTTTGTGTTCAGTTTCAGAGAAAACACATACAATGGCATAATTTAGTAGTGTAATAGAATAGAAAATTCTCATTTATTTACACTGCTACATTGAAAGGCTACACCTTTTCACTGACTACATCCATCACTATAATGAAATTCCATGGAATGTAGCAAAATGTATATGTCGACTAAGTGCAGCTCAATGCAATGAAATACATAAGCTGCTTATGTATACAAGTCCATAGCTCAGCCCCTCTTTCAGATTTTATGACTAAACTTTAATGTAGTTCCAACGGCATAATCAGTTATGAAAGGCGCCTGGGATTGATTACTGTTCTTCCCTAGCTGTTTCTGTGTAGCAGTAAATTGAATTTGACCACACCACCTTTGTTGTTACAGTCAATGACAGATGGCAAATGAAAAAAATATATATTTTAGTCAAATAAATAGGATTTTTAATTCTATTGCAATGACAACACAGTAAAGAAATATTCTAGGATGTTGTAATCAGCATACTGAACAGGAGTTCAAAGCAACATCCACACTGGAAAGAGTATGATGCAAACTATGGCAGTGAACACTGCAGAAGCAATGAATAATGGTTCTGTAATAAAAGGCCATATATCATCCCCCTTTGAGATTTAATTGCAACAATTTTAAGCAGTACTCGGTGCCGCTGGGTCAGCTACAGAAATCACATAAGACTGCTCTGCTGTTATGCATTTCAGGTTTCAAGGAAGCATTGCACTGCATTTGATGATATCATGTTAGTTGTTCCAGTCTGTGGCATTTTATGTAATGCACATGATAAATGAAAATATATATATTTTTTGTAATTCTGTTGTAATAATGACAGCTCAACAAAGAAGTAGTGAAGCTATTATTGTACATTGAATATTGAGTAGAAGATTTAAGCTGGTCCTGTATAGACGCTAAAACATGTGGTTTGGTTATTTTGGTACCTTTTCTCATGGCAACAGTAAACCTGCTAGCTTGAACTCATCCCCTCTACTACATAACTCTTTGCTCCCTTATAAAGCTTCAAATCTCATGGCCACTATGAGCTTCATTGTCTTTGTGCTTTGCTCAAACTTTGAAAGGAACTTTTGCAGTTATTAACTCACATAAGTTCATCCTTTTTTCCTTTTCTAACATTTTCAGAGTTAGACTGTTGTTAGGACTTTGTTCTAGAAGTTTCTTTCAGTTCGGAATTACTTTTCTGCTTTTCCACTAACTTTCCACTCTAGTACCCTGCCCATTTCCTGACTTAAAAAATGAATATTCTTCCAGACTGAATACTTATAATTAGTTAGGCAACTGTATTTTGGCTGTTGTTTGTGTTTTCTATGTAGTTTTCTAGTCAGGGTTTAAAACCTTTTATTGTCTAGCCTAGTACCAATATCAGTAAGGATACCAAGGCCTGTGGCTTTAAGATGTGCATGCAGTGTTGGGCATAAAATCCATCCCCAAGATCCACCTTAAGATGTACATTGTGTGTGTCTTGTGGTATGTTATTTGTACGCTGACTGCCCCTTATGTAAGAAGTGCAGCTTTTGTGCTTTGCTAGACAGCTGTACTAAATTGGTGTTTAAAGGACTGCTCAAGTTAGATATTTAAAAAAAGGAAAAGGAGAAGGAAAGTCAAGTTAGATTGTCCTGGAAAGAAAAAGGAGACAAGAAGAGTGGATGTCTCAGATGCATCCATATTAGAGAAGCTCTTTCCATCATAGTTACCCAGGCTGATTGTATCTTCTTTGTCTCAACCAGGACCTTCCTTGTCTAACACTCCATCCTAATTAGTTTTCCCCCAAGGCACTAGTCATCTGGTACCACCAGGTCTGTTCCATGGTAGAAATCATGGTGTTTCTCTACAAACCAGGAGCTGTCTCAATTTCTAGCCTCACATCTGGCACTGTATACATAATTTCATTCTTACAGTTACCTCTGTAGCCCCACATAAAAGAAATGGGGCAAGATGATGCTAGCATTTGTGAAGGCTCAGCTTCAGTATGGTGTCATCGCTGCTCCCTCTGTGTCGAGGTTAGCACAAGAAGAACTTTGGTGTGCAGCCCCTTGTCACAGAAGTATTCCTTGGTGACCTCATCCCTAAATATGACAATGCCAAAAACTGGTGCTGGAGCCTATCCTTCAATATTTGCACCAATGCAGTCAGAGCCAACAACTTCAGGCCTGAATACCTCAGTAGATGGATCGACACAGAGGAGCATCAAGTTAGTCATTGTACAGGGACAGGTACAAGCTCCACCAGTTGCACCCATAGACACCACTGAAGCTGAGACCTTCAGCCACACAACAGTCTTGCCCCCACAGGGCACAGGACCATATAAACAAAGATTGCCAAGATCTGAGATGCTTGCTCCAAAAGGATAGACTGGACAAGTTTCCTCCAAGCCCTTCTAGGAAGAGGCAGTGCAAGAGAAGTTCTTAGACTCCACTTCAGAGTTTCCCTCCACATCTCCATATCTCCACCTTCCAATCTCCACCTGAAGTCACCACACTTGGTGAGATCCTGGAAATGATGAGGCAGATGGGTTTCCAGCCACTTGACCTCATCTCTCCAGAAGTAGAGATTTTGCAAGAGGCTTATAGGTCCTCTTCCCTGGCAGCCTCATTATACCACCCCAAAAATCTCATTGATATGGCAGTCTCTAAGGCAAGGAGTGAGCTGGAGATAGTAGAGACAGTCTCATGGAAGCCAAAGTAGGATAGCCAACAATGGACCAAAGGTCCACTTGTTGATTCTGTAGTGGTGTCAGTGGAAACCAACCGTGAGGTTTTGAAGGATGCTCAGGCTATTCATCCCTCTGTTAAAGAGTTAGGGATGATGGACAGAATCTGAAAGTGGATATATGCATCAAGTACCTTTTCAGACAGGGTGATGAATTACTTAAGGGCTTAAGTGCTCCTTGGATCTCCTGGATGTGTATCTATACATCAAAATAATGAAATCATTCAGGGGATTTCTACACTTTCCGGTTAGAGTCCATCATTATCAATTCAGAGTCCTGCCATTTTGATTCACCACAGCCCCCAACCAGGTGTTCATCAAATGTACATCTTCAGTCCCAGCCATCATGCATATGTTAGGGGTAAGAATGTTTCCCTATCTAGATGACTGTCTCATTCCTTCATGTGCTACTGATATGCTTATTACACGAAGGCAACATTTGCTCCATTATGCCTACTCATAGATGATCACTGTTTACCTAGCAAAATCATGGCTGGAACCCTCTTAGTCCTTAATCTTTTTTGGCTGCCAGTCGGATACAGTGAGCCAGAAGGCCAGGCTACTCCCATGCAGAATATCCACCACTGCACAGTCAGTTTTATATCTACCAACCAAACAGGCACCCAGTGCAGCTGCATTCATTTTATTGATCACTGCTGCAGCAGCCTTAGCAATATGGGTTATATCCTGCCAAAGATATAATAGCTGGCCAGCTTCCAAAGCTTCAGAGCACCTTCCATGCATCCAAACTCTCAGGTAGCTCAAGTGGAGCTGTCAAAAAACAGGGCTGGGTGTCAAATCCTATAGAGTTTTACTACTGTCAAAGAATATGCTCCTATGAGGTTTTCAAAGATCAGAGGTCGGCTTGAGTTGTTCCTTTGCTGGGCAGATAACTTCCATTTTGGGAAAAAAACTTCCATTTAATAATTTTCTTTATTATTTATGCTTTCCTCTTCAGGAAAGTTATTTTAAAGCTCTTTGTGTTTTAATAAACTGTCACAAGACTGTACTCTAAACAGAAGCTCTCTTTCTTCTTGTTAGTTTAAACGTTGTTTAAAGTAAATGAAAACTATTTTTTTCCGTGGAAAGATGATTTAATTTCTTTTATTGTTTAAGTTACTACTCTTTGTATACAGTGTGTGCATGAGGAGGTTTGCATGGCTGTATTCTCAGAATCTCTCAGATGATGTTAAAATTTAGATTTTTAATTCTACTTTAGATAGATATTTAGTTTTTGGCCCCTTTGCTTCAGAGGTGATCAAAAAGTGTGATGAAAGGGGTATTCACTAAAATGTTTCATAGATTCATAGGTAGGTACTAGGCTATCTGCCCAAAGGCATTTATAAGCCTAGCCAGAATGTGTTGGCCTTTGCCGCATCCTTAGATTAGTTCCCTATGCCTCTGTCCAGCAGAGCCACTGAAGTGATCTCCAGGGTAAACTTTCGGTTTCCCATCCAGTCATGAAAGGTTTCTCTTGAAGAGTGTTAGCGAGGAGCTCTGCCTAATGTAGACTGGAATCTTGTTCCAAAACATCGGAAGTCTCTGGGACAGGAATCTATCCTTCCAGCATGTCCTATTTATCGTTGTGGTAAGGTTTACATCCCTAGAGCGTGTGGCTCAAGGGGATAAGGTTTTCTTTAGGTGGAGCATGTCCATCAATTCTGGGTTGGACATGGCCTTGTATGTCAGGCAGAAATCACCTCTGAGTAGGCGGTATACAACTGAATACAGCTGGAGTTTCTTCAGTCAAGCTGCATAGGGCATCTGTTTGAGGCCAGTGATCCTCTTGGTGAGGTACTTCTGTGGTCTTTCCAGCCGTTGCAGGTGTCTTGTAAGGTACATCCCAAATGGAGTGTTGTACTCTATGATGGGTCTGATGAGTGATGAGTAGAGGGGCACAATGACCACTTTTGATCTGATTGCAAACCCTTTTGTGATTAGGTGAGCCACATAGAAGGATTTTCTAACCACTTTGGCAATGTGATTATCAAAGGAGAGATTACTATCAATTTGGGTCCCAAGATCACTTATTACATTTTCCGTATTTAGGGGGCTACCACCTATGTGGTAGTTTGTGTGTACTTTGTTTTTCCAAAGGGGATGACTATGCATTTTTTGGCATTTAGCTTGAGGCCATGATTTTGACACCAGGTATCCATATCAGTGAGACCCTTTTGGAGGATGTCTGTGTCAGCCGGAGAGTCAATTATAGCCCCTAGTTTGCAGTTGTCTGCCATCTTGGTCAGTCATAGTCCTCTTGTGCTTGCCTGTACCTCTGAGAAGTATATGCTGAACAGGAGGGGTTCTAGGACTGAGCCCTAGGCAATGCCACTTGTAACCGGTTTAGAGTCAGACCTAGCTCCCGCAACTCTCACCATGTGGGTTCTGTCCATGAGCCAATTGGCAACCCATCTTGTGACATAGGGTTTTTTTTCAGGCTGGTGAGCTTGTCTATAATGCCAGAATGGGGAATGGTGTCGAAGGCCTTTGCGAGGTCTAGGTATGCTGTGTGTACCACCCTTCCCTTGTCTATAGCCTTGGTAATTGTCTTAAAGAAGTCCACCAGGTTTAGGAGTCATGGTCTGCCCTTAACAAAGCCGAACTGGGTAGGGTCCAGTGTTTGGTGATTCCCAATGTCTCTGTTAACAAGTTCCATGATAATGCGCTCCATAGCCTTGCAGACCAAGCTAGTCAAGCTTATAGGGCGATAGTTCCCAGGGTCTGTTGTGGCTCCACCTTTGTGGAGTGGAATAACCATTGCTGTGCTTCATTCTATGGGTACGTAGCCTGTGGAGAGGCTGTGTTTGAACAGTGTGTTTAGGTGAGGGGTTAGTTCATCTTTGAGCTCATGTAGGACGCAGCCTGGGACACCATCTGGTCCCATTGATGCTGTGTTATTGGCTTTGGAGAGGGCTGTTTTAACCTGAGTGTCTATGATTTCAGGGGCTCTGCATTCTTCTGGTATGGTTATGGGCCCTTTTGGGGGTGAGAGGGGGGTGAAGTTTGCACTGAACCTGTCTGCCAGGATGTTAGCAATATCGGTTGGTTCAGTGTATTTTGTGCCATTCTGCATTAACTCCGAGCAGATCTGAGCATTGCCACTTAGATTCTTGACATAGCTAAAGAATGCCTCGTGGTTATCTTTGGAGTCCTTGGCAATTTTTCTTTCGAAGCTCGCCTTGGATAATTTTATTAGGGATCGTAATTTCTTGCTGATACTGATCAGGGATGTCTTCCCTTCTTGGGATTTTACTCTTTTCTGTACTAGTTTCCTCCTTCTATAGTATAGCTTGTTTATGGCAGGGGTCCACCTGACTGGTTTCCTTTTCTTGGAGGAGTGTGTCTTGGTTTTGCTTGGGATAGCATGATCCATGCATTCTTGTAGATACCCGTAGAATGCATTAGTAAAGGATTTTTCAGCTTGGACAGCGTTATCCTTTAGCATGGGGGCTTTGAAACTTTCTACCTCGGTCTTAAGTAACGTGAAGTTTGCTTTTGAAAAGTTTTTCATTATGGTTTCCTTGTCCGGGGGTGGGGGCAGAATGTGAATATCCAAAGTAATCTGTTTATGGTCAGATCTAACCAGCAAGGGGTTCACCTCCAGTGTGGAACACTGGTCGCCCATGTTGGTGATGCCCAGGTCCAATATGTTGTCACCTCTGGTGGGAGTGTTGACCAGTTGATCCAGGGGATTTGAGTTTATAAATTCTAGGAAATGTTGGTCAAGGGAGTTAGTACTTGAGTAGTTCTTCCAGTTAATGTTTGGGTAGTTGAAATCACCCAATATTAGGGTGTTTGGCAGGACCTTTATGTTTCCCAGTGTTTCCAGAAACATGAAATGGGGGTCCTGGGGCATGGTGGGTGATCTGTAGCAAGCTACAATTTGAATTGCAGTTTTTCTCATTGTTAGTTGCACGTGGATGATCTCTGAAGAATCGTGCTGTGCCACTAACCTGGAGGTGTGGGTATCCTTCATGAATATGGATACTCCCCCGCCTTTTGTATTTCTGTCTGGGTTCTGTGGCCAAAATGTATGGTATGAGTTATAGCCTGGTAGTGCTGGGGTGCTCTCTGGAGCCTTAAACCAGATTTCTGTTACTGTACATATATCGCTTTTCTCCATACTGAGGAGTGCCTTGAGTGCATGCATTTTGAGGTTTAGACTTCTGGCATTTAGTAGCATTACCCTCAGATTTTTGTTACTTGTGCTATTTACGGTGGTGGGTTCATCTTTTGAACCTTGCCTAAAAAAGGCACTATGGGGGTGGCAAGAGCCTTGGCCAGTACTCGAAAGCCTAAAGGTGATAGGTGCAAGCCATCTCTAGCAAAGCACCTTGGCTTGTCAAGCATGTCATCCCAGGTGGAGACACTGGATCCCCTTTGAATGACACCAGAACCTTAGCCAATTGTTGAAATTGATAATTTTTTCTTTATACCGTTGTATCATTCCTGGTGAGGGCAGGATGCTACTCAAGGTTAGGGTCATACCAGCCTGGGCTATGTGATCAGGGCGCTCTTCCATGTCTCTTTTCATATAATCCAGGGTGGTATGGCTGAGGTCATTCACACCAACATGGACAATGACAGAGACATATTTGTACTTATTCTTGAGTGACCTGAGTGCTTCTGTTATGTGGCAGATCCTGGCACCCAACAAGCAGCTAAAAGTAACCTTCTCCTTATTCAGCCTAATGAGTGGGACGTCAGTGTGCATGACTATAGAATCACCTATTACTAGTATGTTGAGTATGTTATTTTGCCTTAAGGGCTGTGATTGTGTGGCACGCTGGCTTTTTGAAGTATGTGATGTCCTTCAAGAATGCAACTGCAGTCCTAACATATGGGTTGTCCTGCCTCGGGCAGCCCTTGGTCGGCCGGATTCCCAGTCTCTCTGGCTGACGCGGCTGGCTATGCGATTTCTCCTCGGCGCCAGAGGCTGGTATATAAGCATCAGCCGACGATTCTTCAGTCTTTCTTGCCGCCGCGGTGCCAAGCAGGTCAGCTCCTGTATTCTTGAATCCGAGTCATCAAAAAAGCTAAACCCCGTGAGGACCAAAAGTAAATAATTGTTTGTCTTGTGGTAAACAAATACCTCGTGAGTTACTGCCTTCCTTGCCTTGGCCCAGACCACGGCGTCTCGCCTGTGCGCCTGTGCTGCGCTTAATAAGCGCGCGCTCAGGCCGGCGCCGAGTTCGGAGAAGACTTTTTGAAAAATTCTCCCAGACTCCCAAGAAAGAAAAGGCGGACCGACATCCTCGGCCGCCTTTCCACCGACACACGCCAAAACCTACGCGAGGTTAATTCACCGCCCGAACCGAGACACCGCAGTATACGATTTCTCCGATACGAGACCACACCGACGCCAGTTATTGATTTTCCTCCGATACTGAAACGAGGAAATGCCGTCACTCCTGCGATGGAGCTGCTAGGCCTCCTATGTCCATGTCCAGAAACACAAATCATGACTATGGCCGCAGAGATGAAGATTTTGAGGACTCTGTTCACTCTGATAGCCAGGAAGAGCCCTTCCAGACCGAATATTCTGATTCCAGAAAGCCTGAACCTTCCTTAAAAGCAGTGTTACCCTGATACTCTTCCCCTGCTCCTGCCAAGCCTGATAGATACTATAGGGTCCCAGAAACACATTCCCATTTATTTAGGGCCATACTAGATTTAGAAACAATTTCACAGGGACCGAAGGGGTTTCAGCTACCACCTCAAAAATCCCCCCCTCCAACAGGAAGTAGGGCAGCTATGACAGGGGCGGCCATTCAGAAATGCATGGTTCTACCAGATCATGTTAAGGCAAAACTCAGGTTCAGCCTCCCAGATTCAGCAGAAATTGGCCTTCTAAAACTGGTCCTTTCCTAATCCTGAAAGATTTCAAAGGGGTAAAAACAGCGTGCCGAGGAAGCAAGGAGCAAACAGAAGCTCCGTTGGGTGAAAATTATCTCTGTTTTCAGACAATTGGCACAGATTGACAAAGGACAAATGGATTTTGGACATTATAGACCAAGGTTACAGGTTCCACTTTCATAAGACTGTTCCTTGTTCCGAGACCAATACTGGATTTGTAGTACCAAAGTTCAAAATGCTGACTCTACAGCAACTAGGCATACCTGCATGTCCCTATCGATGTTGACAAACAACTTGAATTATGTCATACAATTGTTACAGGCTCTACCTGACAGAAGACAAACAAAAGAAGTTAACTCATTATTTCAAAGGTTTGGCAAAGCTCACCCAGATGACTGCAAGGAGATTCCTACAGGCCCCATTCCATGCCTACAGAAGGAATTTCTATGGTGGGTCTCGTAAGCCAGCAAACACAGGTATGTCATTCAAAAACCTCAGATAACACAGACCATGACCGATCTTGGCTGGGGGCACATGGAGGGCAGATGTATTCAAGGACAATGGTCTCCATAAACAAGCAGGGGGCACCCATTCTTACCTTTAAGACAATGTGCTGGCGGACAGCCCTAGCAGAATTTCCCTAGACCCCCACGAGTGGGTTACATCCAGAAATCTTCATCTGACTCACCTCGGACATGGGGCAACAGCACTGGTACCCATTACTACGGAGCATATGTCACAACAAAGTGGGCCCCTTCCCCCAATGGCCCCCACTGATGCCAGCAAGGGTCATGATGCATCATTATTGAACATCCCTCTCATTCTGGAATATTTCACCTCAACAGCATTCTTAAGAGGGTGCCTACAGGGGTGCCTCAAAGACATTCAACATTACAACCTTCCTCTATATTCCAGATCCAGAGCAGGCTTTTTCTCGCAGTCCTGCAGGGGGATTGAACTATAGATATGCAACTGCAGTCGGGTTTTCCTCCCTCCCCCCCTATGCCTTGGGTCCCCCTCCCCCCCCTTACCCTTTAGCTGGGGATATCTGTTATGGTGTATCTGTTTATTGCGTGTTTATTTGTCTTGGCATCTGGGGCAAGAAACACTGAAGAAAGATGGCGTCGGCTGTGATTTATATACTCCCAGCCGCTTGACGCCGGGAGAAAATGACACATCAGCCGCACCGACCCACAGACTGGAATCGAAACCGACGGCTGCCGAGGCAGGACGACCATATGTTATTTCATGGTTTGTGTTGGGGAGTGGAGGTTGCTTGGATGTCTGCTTTGGAGGTCTCTGTTGTTTTTGAAGATTTTTATTTAGAGCCTCTGAGTATGTTTTCTTGTATTTATGTGAGTTTTTTGCCGGTGCTAGTTTAATGGGTCTGTCTGAGACTGGTGATGTGATGCCAGTATTTCTGTTCTCCTCTTGACTGTCTGATCCAGTCTTGGGTTGATAGAGCTTAGCCTCCGGTTTGGCTGTATAACTGCTTCTCTTGTATGTATTACTGTTTGGTGGTAGGCAGAGACGGTTGTCTGTGTACATGAGGCAGTTGTAATATTGCCTCAAAATGCCCAGATTCACCAGTTGGACTGGAGAGTACACCTAAAACTGCCCTTTGGACATGCCTGGATAGGTACAGTGAACTGTTTTACTGAATAGCTGGTAAGGTCAAATTGAGAGCCTTGTCCTTCTGTACAGTACAGGGGGTCTAGTGCTAAGGCTTATAAGTGCTTGCTATGAGTTTTGAGCAAGTGGCGGGTTAAGAAATGAATGGCTTGAGTACTTAAGTTGAAAGTTTGTCTAGTTCCAAGGGAAAAATTGAAGAGGAGACTTTGTGGAGCCGGGAATATTTATACCCCAGCTAACCAGCACTGCCCTGCATGCAAAACCGAGCAAATGCAGTTTTTATAGCAGGGAAATGAAAGAGATAGAAATTAGCCCAAAATGGCCAATAAACTACTAATTTCTGGGCTGAAACCACTCCTCCAGGGACAGATAGGCTGCTCAAAGCTCCTCTCTCTCACAGGTGAACAGAGAAACTTTCTTCTATCCAAGTAAGGTATGGGCAAACACAGAGATTTGTAACACAGCCCTGAATTCAGCACTAACCTGAAAACTGGACTATACTAGCTTAGAAAGGCAGGAATATATATATATATATATATATATATTTTTTTTTCAGAAAATAAAGCAGATACAATCTAAAAAAAAACACTTTAAAAGCACAGACAAGGATGCTTATTGTTATATATCTCAGTTCAGAATTGTAGTCAATGCCCCTAGTAATAAACTAGGAAGAAACATAAATACAGTAAAAGCAGATGAATAAAGTGCAATTATATATATATATATATATATATATATATATATAAAACAATAGAAAACAAACCGATTTAAACAAGTTACCCAATTAACTAGAAAAAATCTCAAAACTGAGCCCTGTTCCAGCAGTCTTCAATCAGACAAGTTCTAACTGCACACTCCCGCTACTAGGGTGCAGAGGAACCTTCTCCAAAAAATATGGCCTGGATCAGTGCTCAAGTTATACAAACAAAGCTAGATTCAGCAGGCCTGAATCTGGTCCTATGCTACAGCAATAAGGCATACCAATTTCAGAAAGAAACAGTTCAGATAAGCAGGCACAATAAGCCTGTGACCAGAAACTTGTCAGAAGGGCAGAATCCAGCCTCTCCTCCCACAAGAGTGCAGACCACAAACCTTCTTAATGTAGAATAACTGGCCTGAAGCCCAAGTGCTTAAACCAGAACTAATACACTTTTAGAATAGCAGACACTGAGCCTTCAATCAGCAATTCCCCGCTTAGAAGGATGTAAGCTACCTGCCCTGCCACAACAGTGCAGACCACAAACCTTCTTAATGTAAAACAACTGGTATGAAGCCCAAGTGCTTAAACCAAAAGATTTAGAATAACAGTTACAATTTAATCAGGCTACTACCAAGCAGTAATAAATGCAGCAGAATAAATAAAATTGAGAACTTTTTAAGAAGAGGCAAAAGCAAAATAAAGTAGGAGGAAACACAAATACAGTAAAAGCAGATGAATAAAGTGCATTTTTTTTGTTAGCACAGTGCAAGGAGAGAGGAAGGAAGAACCTAAGTGGGTTGACCTTCTCACATCTTCTCTCTGTATTAAGTACAGTGAATACTAGACTCAGAATATGATCTCACTGTATTTGGTTAAGTGAGCAAATGAGATGGACTCAGGAGGAGTGGTCAAATGCAGACACAGGAGAGGTGGGCAATTCGAGAGCCACCAACACTAACACGAAAACAAGAATAGGGAGGGTGGTTGGGAACAAACTGCAGAGAGAAATACAGCATACACACTATTCAGTGAAACACACAATTAGGTACAGAAAAAATGAAAAACAGTACTTTTAAAACTGCAAGTTTGTACTTAACTTTAGCTTCTAATGCAGGGGATTATAGCCAAGCAAGTCTCTCAAAAGTTGAGCATAAAATGATTTTTCAAACTGTGTAGCTAGCACTTAAAGTACAGAGGAATACCTCTAGGCTAACAGTTAAATATCAGAAAACAAGAAGTGAGAAGACCCAGCACACACACACAATTAGGTACAGAAAAATGAAAAACAGTACTTTTAAAACTGCAGGTTTGTAACTTCAGCTTCTAATGCAGGGGGTTATAGCCAAGCAAGTCTCTCAAAACTTGAGCATACCAGCGTTCCTTTTCCAAATTTTCCAACAGATTCTGCAACTCCTCATCCAGTTTTGATAAGAAACAAAATAAAGTCTCAACACAAGCAGGTAAACAGGCATTTAAGAAGAAATGGCAAGGGGGTTGCAAGCAAAATTCTGGAAACTCCCAAAACCAAGGACAGGCTTCGTTATTTTCTGTTTGGCAACAGGTAGTTTCAGACAAATGGGTTCTGAAGCTCATCAAGGTTATAGATGGTAGTTGAAAGAAATTCATCCTTTGCAGGAGGTAACTTTGCATCCTCCAGACCAGACTCTTATTTCCACCTATCATTCATCACATGCTGTCCCAGGGAGTAATAGAACAAGTACACACTTACCAGGTGGGAAAGTGGTTTTATTCAAGGATGTTTTTAGTCCCAAAAAATGATCGATGACCAATTCTGGATCTTTTTCTAAACTGTTTGTAATAGTGCCCAAATTTAAAATGATGTGCCTTCGCAACCTGTTACCTCTTCTTCCTCGTTCATGTGTCCTGGTAACACCAGATTCACAAACCTATTCATTCAGATTTCAGGCATTTCTTAAGGTTTTGTGTGTCTGGATCACATTATCAGGTCTGAGCCTTACTCTTTGGACTAGGCACTGTGCCAAGAGTGTTCTTAAAGTGTCCAGCTCCTGTTACAGCTCATTGTAGGTTAAAGGGATCCACAAGTTTCCATAGTCAGATGACTTGCTTGTCTTTGCAGTCTTTTTCAAAGTGTCAGGAATCCTTGTCTTGGGTGACAGACCTCTTACATGACATGGCAGTGAAAGAAAACATTCAGCAGTCTTTTTTGACTCCTTCTCATAGGATTGTGTTTCTGGGCTGCCAACACTTTAAAGAGCTTTTCACCACAGGAAAAAAAAAATAGATCTATATCTAGATCTGTTTTTAGGCTTTTACACTCAGACTTCATTAACTGTGAGGGAGTACCTCAGGGTTTTGGGTTTCACGGTTTCTATGTTTCTCATAATACCCCTGGCAAAACTCCACATGAGAAAGATATAGTGGTATCTGAAGTCTCTTTAGTCCTAAGATCAACACCCTTTGTCTTTTTAAATCCCATTTCAGGGGGTTGACAGAAGAGAAATCACTTGGTGGAGACAACAGATATCCCTAAATCTAGGTCTCCCATTCTCCTTCCATGATCCAAAGCAGTCAATTACCACTGATGCCTCAGACTTTGCTTGGGGAACAGTTTCAGGAAGGATAAAAGTATAAGGTGTTTGGAACACGAAAGACAGACTCAACCACATAAAGAAAAAAAGAGATATTTACCCTGATGAAGGCACTCAACTCTCTGAATCATCTTTAGTCAACAGGACCTCTTCAAGTTGTTAAACACAATACCGCAACTACATGATACACCAACAAAGCAATAGGGAATTAGGCCATATCCCCTTTGCAGGCTAGCTGTTTTAGCTTGGGATATAGCTTCACAGCACAATCTCACACTACAGGCATCCTATTCCATCAGATCTTAACTGTGTGGCTGTGTGGCAGACAAGCTGAGCAGAACAAGGAGAACCCATTACGAATGAAAACTAGATCAAGGGATCTTCCATGAGTTGATCCATCTGTTGGGAGTTCCTGATGTAGACCTCTTTGCCTCTTCTCTGAACAATCAGCTGACAAGCTTTTGCTACATGATTCCATACAAGAAGGCCTGGAAGACAGATACCTTTTCTTTTCCTTGGACATGAATGTTCCTGTATGCTTTCCATCCTTTCCATTAATACCCAGAGTATTTCTGAAGATTCAGAAATCCCCCCAAGATCAGTGTGGTGACTCCCTTCTGGCCCAGGTAATCATGGTTCTCCCTCTTTTTTAAAATGGACAGGGGCAATTACCACAAGCTTCTTCATGAACTAGACCTACTTATACAAGAACAAGGGTGCTTTTTACACACTCACACCAATCAACTTCAGTTGGCTGTCTGGATGATAGGGTCCTAACTCCTTTTAGGCACCTCTTTACTGAGGGTGAGCAACAGGTACTAATGGATAAAAGAAAACCTGTTCTAGAAAATCATACATTAGCAAATGGAAAAGGTTTTCTAATTGGTGCCAACATAACTATCACATGTTCATGGATAGTCAGTCTCTGTTTTTACAATATTTGCATGATTTACTATCCTATGGCCTTTCTCACTTCTCTGTCAAGGTTCATTTAGCAGCCATTTCAGCATGTCTACCCATGGATCCTCCTCTTTTAATACAGTCTCATATCAAAATGTTTTTGAAAGGGGGTTTTCATAAGAAACTTCCAATAAAACCTGTGGTCCCTCTTTGGAATCCTAATTTTGTGTTAGAGAAGCTAACACTTGCTCCATTTGAGAATCAGCTAATCTTGCTAACTTGACATTTTTAACAGGGAAAACAGTTTTACTTATTGTTCTGACCTCTGCAAGATGAATATCTGAGTTACAGGCTGGTATGGTGAGTCAACTCTACCTCATTTTCCACAGGGACAAGGTTTCTTTGAGAAACCCTGTTTTTTTTTTGTCTAAACCGGTATCTGAGTTTACTTTAAGCCATGCTATCCATCTCCTCATTTTCTTTCCTGAACCAGAAAAATGAGGAAGAAAGGATACCCTATACCTTGGATGTCCACAGACAACTCAGGTACTATCTTGACAGAACTAGATCTTTTGAACAATTGTTAATTTCTTGTGAAGGTAAAAAGATAGGAGAACCTGTGTCAAAACAGTCCATTTCCAAATTGTTGTCTAAGGCTATTACCTTTTGTTACACTCACCATAACAAAAGTATTCCAGACAGGGTCACGGCCCACTTTACCATGGCTTTGGCTTCATCTATGATTTTTTGGAAAGGGTTGGATTCTAGAAGTATTCTAGAAGTAGCAACTTGGTCCTCTGCACAAACTTTTACAAAGCACTTTTGGCTTGATTTCTTCTCTAGTTTTAGATCAGGCTTTTCATGGACCATTATCCAGGGAGTCCTGGACTCTTCTCCTTTCACCTCTCAAATGTAGTAACCTATGGTACTGAACTAGTTAATGAAAGCTACTGCAGCAGTGATCAATATGATGAGCATAGTTCAGTTGCATGAGTAAACTTGCCATGAGGGTAGATGTTCAAATAATCACTTCTGCAGTAGCTGCTTCCTCCTTTCTTCCCTCTTGTTTTTGTTATGTTGTTTATGTCAAGCTGTGGTTATTTACTTTTTGTTCTTTCTAGCATTGTTGTTTCAGGGCTCAGCCTTCCTCTCTCTTTTGGAGGGAAAGCTTTGAAGGGTTTACAGGTTCATAGGTAAGTACTAGGCTAGCTGCCCTTTAAGTCTATCCAATTTCTCTTTCTGTGCTTGAAATAATCTATTCCATTTAATTATAAGTAAAGAAAGAAAGAAAAAGCCCTGTTCCTGAGTGATGGAACAAATACACAATAGTCCAATCAAAATCAAAAATATGTTCCAAACTCTGAACCACCAGAAAGGAGCTCAAATCCAAGTAGAAATCCACATAAAGTCTAAATGAGATTCCACAGAAACTTTATTACAAGGGTAAGTGCTTTCACAACCTATCTGCTTCCTCTGCGCTGAGGAAGCAACCAGGACATGTTGTGAAAGTGCTTTCATAACCTGTCTGCTTCCTCTGGTCCGAGGAAGCAACCAGGACAGGTTGTGAAAGCACTTACCCTTGTAATAAAATTTCTGTGGAATCTCATTTGGACTTTATTTGGATTTCTACTTGGATTTGAGCTCCTTTGTGGTGGTTCAGTATTTGAAACATATTTTTGATTTTGATTGGTCCATTTGGTTATAGATTAGCCTTACCCATCTCATGGCTTGGTGCCCAAACTTCTATTTTAATCAGCTCTGCTTGAGGTGCCTGACAGTTTGTATGCATGAAAGGTACCCTGATGCTTTGGAAGCTGTCTGGCTATTATATCCTTGGCAGGATATAACCCATAGAACCAATACTACTACAGTATGACTGTTTAAACATGTACTGTTACCGTAAGGATATGTATTCAACTGTGCTTCTTCAACATGATAGGTCTTACGGTAGCTTCAGTTGTGATGTTTATTTTATTTGTGTCAAGTCCAACATGATGGCCCTGCAGTGGACTTTCAGGTCTTAGTGGAATTAAGCAACATAGCCTGTGTTGCACACAATGAAACTTTGAAAGGTTTATATCAAATAACCACACCTGTTGTCAAATCTATGTAATCTTGGTACAGAAACCCTTTTCATCCATCCTATATCCACTGCCACAATAACTGCAGATGCTTACTGTGGTGGGGTGGACATTAGTTAAGCAGGGTGGTCCAAGGGACCAATGTTATGGAGATCTTGCTATGAGAAAAGGTGCTAAAGGGACCAGTACCATATTTCACTCCCCCTTTGAGGTTCATTAAATGACTTGCAGGCAATAACCCCATTGTGTTTAGCTATATAAATCACCTAACACTGCTATTCTGCTATTAAAGGTTTATGTGCAACTGTCTGCTAAATTTGACCAAGATACTTAGTGCTCCAATCTATGGCATGTTATCTATAGCATTTGGCAGATGTAAGATTTTTCTTCTAATGTAATGAGAAGTCAGTAAAGATGCATTCTAGGACATTATTCTGCCTGGCATACTAAACAGATGTAGAACAAAATGTGCATAGTAGAAATTGTGAATATTGTAACATATTAGACTATTGCAGTGAGCACTTCTTAAGCAATTTATCTGCTGCATGTCGCTAAATGATCATATCTCAGTCCTATTTTCAGATTTTGTGATTAAACTTTTATGAATTTCCCACAACATCTTCAGCTAAAAAATGCACTAAAATTGCTATTTTTCCCATAACATATAGATAATTTTTAATTTTGATTTAATGACAGCTCAGTAGATAGGTATTCTAAGCAATTATTGTATGTGGCAAACAGAGAATAAGTTCAGCCAACACCCATGATAGGGAAAGAAGTATAGTGCAAAATAGACTGGGGCAGTGAACAACAGTACATAAGCTACCTATACATAAAATGGCATGCCTTGCTTTCCCTTTGAGTTTCATTGCAAACCTTCCGAGCAGTAACTACCATGAGCTCATTTACAAAAATCACCTAAGATTGTTATTGTACTTTTAGACATTTCACTTCAGCGCTTTGTTGAATTTGAAGATGCAGTTTTAGTTGCTTCAATGAATGTCTTGTTATCTATATCATTTGGCAAATAAAAAACTATATTTTCTGCTGAGGTGTGCTGAACTTTACTTCTGTTCTAGCACGTCAAATGAATATAGGTATAAAGTGGTACAGTGATATAACTGAAGTGACTGGACACATCCATTAGAATTAAGTAGGCTACAGAATATGTTTTTCTGACTTTAGTAGATATATAACTATCAGTTTACATTATTATCAACCATTGACCCTAGATCTTTAATGGTGATGTAATGTGTTATGATTCAATTATTTATTTGGTAATCATAATTTATGTTCTTTTTTCCAAGTCTCAGGACATTGCTGATGTTAAGGGTGAGACCATCACTGTTGTACCGGGTATATATTTCTATACACCCCCTTAGAGAACTTTAGTATTTTTTACTGAAATAATGGGTCTATATTATAAGATTGACGTTTGAAAACATCAAACAACATGTTTGACACCATATGGTAGATGTCTTCAAACACTGACCTTATAAAAACACAAAAAAAACAAGAAAAAAGTACCCTAATGGGGTTTAAGCAGGGGGGGGGCAAGCCCCCCTGCAACCCCTGCTACTTAAATATACCAACTCCGAGACCGCACTACATTGCAGTAAATGGAAATCTCCCCTTACAGAGATTTCCGTTTACATGCTCAAGATTCTGAGCGTTCAATATTCTTGTGTACACAATGTCAGATTCGACACTGTCGGCTTTCGAGAATCTAATATAGACCCAAAATAATTATGTTACTCAGTCTACAGGTATTAGCACAATATAGTTATCCTTATTAAATTTCTATTTTTACATTAGAGTAGTCCAAAAGTAGGACTTGGTATATTCTGTTACTTAACCAGTGTTTTACTGATTTAATTGTGTATGGATTGACATTTAATGTTTTTCATTTATCAGTTATTGCCTTATGTGGAATAATGTCAAACAGCTCTAGTAATGTCATGATGAGCAGAACATACTGTCCATCATTCCCCAAATGCTGCCGTTACCACTTCAGAGAGTGCTGCAAAATTCAGAAAGCATTGTTTCCTTTTACCAAAAACATGTAGTTTCACACCTAATAAAAGCATGTCTCCTGTGTAATTTTGGACAAGCCTCATTATGGCTGCTTTTACATATACTAAGAGTTAAGTTGGTTCATTTAAAAATGCTTGAATCTCTTGTAGCTATTGCTCAGGGAATGTGTTGTTTAACATGATACATAGAGGTTTAGTTAGGTTTTCCTCAATTCTGTGTAGAAAACAACAAGTATGTCATATGGTCTCACTGAACATTGATTTTTAATTATACAAGGACAGCAGTTATCATGCCTGGTGTTACATAACAGATGTGCCATCGTTTTGCTATAGCAATCTGACATATTTCTTTGCTTACTGTAAACTCTACACAGAAAGTTTTTGCTAGCACATTCATTGCATCCTTTGGCTAGGTGATCACTTCACTTTGATAATATATTACAGCTACAATTTTCCCTTTTAATTTTCTGGTATAAATTAAGGAATAACATTATCACTTTCATTTTTTGAGACCAATGGCTTTGCAGTGAGAGATGGAATATTTCATAAGAAAAGTGAGTAGTTTCTGTAGTTTATTCAACCTAGATATGCTTTATGACCAGAGTAATTTTTTTATTGTCATTTCTGATGGATATCTGATTCCTGTGTGACTCACTGCTACATTCATGGCATATTGTAATGGAATTGCTATAGATTTAATGGCAAGTTCTGGCTACATTCCTGCTGAACCATTACAATACCCAGACATCACTGCACTGTCATTTACTGGGATGTGCTGGGTGTATTCCTGTTACACAAGTGGGATACCCTGACTCTGCTGCTATAATCAGATATTCATGTTATAGTATTGCTTCTGCATTTGTGAGGTGTCTGCGTTATTGCTATGCTGGTGAGTATAGAGATGCTGTTATCATATCAGTAGTTTATCTTGGACTTATAATATGAATGGCATTGGGACTTCTCGGCCACACTGTTGTTACATTAATGGTATATCTAGGCCATGTCATCTACTGTAGTCAGACATGCTACTTACAGCACAGTTACTGTAACATAACTTTTTTGACTGTACTATGATGGCACCATTAAAACAACTGGAGAATATTTCTTTGAAAGAAGTGCCTTTATATGCTGAACAAGTGGTACAGGGGCAGGATTACAATCTGTTGATGTTCCATCTTCAACCAGCAACCAAGACATGATATAAACAACTGCGGAGGAGAGAAATGGTGAGAATTTTGCCCCATCACTTTCCTGGAAGAGGGTAGGGATGTGCTTCAAGTATGCACATTTCATTACAAAATCTCCATGAAGTCATTAGTATACCTTTGCTTATGGGTAGAGGTCAAGGCTTTTTAATGGGACTTTACATTCCCATGGTGGTCCCACATTATATATCCACCTCTTGAGGCTATCTGGGGGCACATTATGAACTATATGTACGTACAGAAACCCTCCTATAGGAAAACTGCAATGTCTTTCATAAGTGAAAGCAGTCAGATGTTTAGTAGAGTGTCAGGGATGATAACATTAACAAATAAATTGTGTGACACCCCTGCACTAGCCCAGTAATCAATGAGCCTCAATCCTCACCACTGGCAACAGCTGGGAGACATACACATTGGGAGGATGACAAGTACACATACAGTAAAGTGCAATTTCCCTTAAGAGCACACAGAGATCACAGTCAATCTGGGGTTGGTTTCTGCCTCTTTATCTATATCCCCATTAACACTCCCTACTGGCATGGCTATAGAGTTGAGTCCTTAGCCAGGGTTTCAAGTCAAGTTCTCCAGCACTCTCTCTCTGTTCAAACAATGCTTCGTGTCCCTGCCCAAGTAGCTGACATGCACACACTTTGAGATTTGTTTTACACACACACACACACACACACACACACACACACACACACACACACACACACACACACACACACCTGGGGAAGGCTGGAACAGGTTTACTAGCTATGCCCTCTTCTGCCCAGGTAGTTATCACTGCCACCAGATCCCCTACTTATCAGCTACTATAAGGCTCTTACAAAGGGTGTCCAACCCTACTGTGTAATGTTACTATTAATCCAAATGGTAGTCTGACCAAGAGCAAGGCTATTTAGGAGTGGCTTGGATAGTGTCACCAAATACACATGCAAGTACTCTAAGAGCTTAAATATGTCTCACAAATATCAGCCACAAAGATAGGTTTAAATATATTTAATAATAAATAATAAAAGAACAAGACAATACCACAAACAGGACAGTCTCAAATAAATACAGAAAACATCTAAACTAATCTTTACTATATTCCTATCTATAACTAAAAATTGTTACTATGTCTTAAATCTTACTTACAGATAGGCAAATGCAGACGCTGATGATGAGTGTATGTTCTTGCTAGGTCCAGGACAAAATACAAAATGCACAGTTTCTATCTGAGAGAGTTCTTAAATTAATATCACATTTTACTGCTGGGTTAGCCTGGATGGCATCACGTTTTGCCACCTGACTTCAGTTCCCAAGCTAAACAGAAACTTAACAGAATTTAACATCCCTGTGTGAGAAATACATATCTCAGATTTTTGACAAGAACTGTGTTGCTGCTAGGAAGTCACAAAGCAATAAAACACTTTACATTTAAACCTAGTAATTACTTTTCTTTCAAGATAATAGAAAAATGTCTAGCTCTATACATTGTGTCTGCTTCTGCACTGAAACTGAGAGAGAACATCTCTTATTTATGGCCCAGCTATAAAGTAAATTAACCTCAACTATTCTTATGTTTTGCCAGTTAATCTTCTATGTTCCAGGAGGGTATGATGTGGTTACATTCTTACAGCTCAGTACATAACATTGAGTTCTGTATAAATCATATTAATGACAGAGTTATTTACAAAATTCCACATAGCTGGGCTGGCAGTGTCACAAACTGAACGACACTATTCTTACATTGTATTATTTAACTTTACCACTCTAAGCAGATAATTGAATGATATTTTTTGAGTATGATCATAGCTCTCAACTGTACTGAATTCCTTAGTATTTACCAGTTTTGAGGGAAAAATTATGGGGTGCCATGAATGCCTGAGTGGCCCCTTCAATTTCAGATCCTTTTTGATTTATTTTTTATTTTTTTGTAAAAGTTTATTATGGCTGACATAACGACGTATTGCCAGCATATCACACAATATCATCAATGTTCAGGGATGTGCATGTTGCCATCAGCTTCGTGAGACTGACTACAGCCTATCATACTTGGCCAGACAACTCCAACAGAGCGTGTGGAGACTCGTCTTGGATTGGAATATCACTACCAGCAGGAGGAGCTATGATCAGAGCAGAGCTGTGCACATTACAGCTCAATTCTGAACTTCTGCAGAGTCAGAGTCTAGCAGTCCACTCAATGCACACACCTGTGTCTGCACAGGATGAGGAAATTTACTTTCTCCTGCTCCGGTGGCTCGACCTCCAGGTAAGTGTAAAAGAATTAAAACAAAAAACCCCTCACATATCTGTGCCTAGTAGAAACTGAAGAAAAGGAATCAGAAACAATTCTATCTGCTTCAGGCAGCCTGCCCACTTCTTTTATTGTTAATGTTAAGTTAAATAGTGATGCTTTCATGTGTGATGCTGGTCTTCCAAATCAGTCACAGTTAAATTGAGCTCCATGCTGGTAGATAAACCTCATAAGTTTTAATGAGAGATTATGTACAAATAATCACTCTAGTTCTAGTAGGACTGTATTTTACAATGGCTAAAAGTCATAGTTGTACACATATATGACTGTTCTTACAAGTTGCATAACTTTCAGTTGTTAATTATGATTTAGGCAGTGCTTACATGGAGGGATGTTCACTGTTTGCATCATGTGCCACTTGTAAAGAAAATAAACTGCCCATAATTCCTTTGGGCAAGCTGTTGTTTTTAAAGTTTTTTTTGTGCGGTTTGGATCTTTTCATGCTTTTAACTTCATTCATTCATTTGTAATGTGTGATACCAATTTTTCCATCTGAAACACTTTTTTTTATTTTTCTAGACTGAAAGGTCACACATACAGACATGGTAGATCTGATAGGGTGAGGGAAAGCCAAAATGTTATGATACCCAGGCCAGTGAGAGCTTTCTTTTTGTTGAATTCCCTTTTGATTTTTTTTTCCAATTTACACTTTACATAAAACCATGTCTATTTCACTGTCATACTAAATAAATGCATCATGTGAGTGAATGTGCTGATGACAGCAAACTGTCTTGAACCAGTTCAGATTATTCCACTTCCACTATGATGCTGCTAACTCCACATACCAGCACAGAATCTCATTCTCTTAGCAGTTGCAGTCACTGGAAATCCTTACATTACCAGTTGAATTCCAGCAAGAAAACTGCAGACCTTCCTTATGTTGTACACACTCCCCCCAGGCATTAAAAGACCAGCAACCATGCATGCTAAATAAGACAGCTAAAGATGATCAATCATGTTGTTCTCTAAACAACATTACCAACGTACCATGATTTCTGTAGCTTGTTAGCCAGCCTTCTTCAACTCAAGAGTAGAAATTAAAAAAACGGAAAACCGAAGCGGTAATTATACTGCCCAAGCCTGTAATTTTACAAAGTGTGCATGCTGCTTGTAACCAGCACAGATCTGGATAAGATCAATTTACTGTAGGCAGTCAGCCCTCTAACTCCTTCACCACCATGAAGATGCTGGCCACACATTTATTTATTTTTTTCAGAAAAAAATACAGTATTTGCTCAAAACTCAAAGCTTGTTGAATCACTTCAGTAAGTATGACAACCCATGACTCCATGTTGTTTTTCTCTTCGATTAGGTTTCATATTTAAATACCCAATTGTGCAGCATTCTGTTATATACTTTAATATCCAGGGTTCATTCCTTGCAGTCCTGCCCTCCGGTTACTGTCTTTATGTGGTTGGTACATTTTGTCGCTGGTTTTCTTTGGTTATTCTGATCCCTTTTAATCATGTATGTGTAGGTTGAATGACCACACAACTTTCTCTGAATGTAATATTTCTTCAAGATTCAAGCAGAAAGACAAAAATAATTAGACAAAGATACACAGGGATATTCCGTAAATATTACCCTGATCTAATTCACTTAGAAGGTTACTGGAAAAGCATATACTGCATCATATGCATTTTTTTTAAATAAGAAGTATGAAAATCTGGTGTCTGCATTACTGACACCCTGTAATCCTCAGAAATATATTGGGAAAATGAAACATTTTATGAGGAAGAGGGCAAACATATGAGGCAAAATCAAAGACATTATGCAGAATCCGACATAGCTGAGAGTTGTGCTTGTGGGTCTGTTTGCTGGTCTGGGTTATAGCTCAAAGGGGCCCAATAACAAGTCCAAATGTTAACAATCTCTAGGATCAATCAGTGTAGCTCTCTTTCTGTCTCTGAAACAAACACATAGCATACACTCTCTCATTACACCTATGTATGTGTGTGTGTAAAAGTAAAAAATAACACTTCCCCAAAATAATAAAATCTTGGGCATTCATTATTTTAAATAAAACACCCTAACACTCTGTCTTACTCAAATATCCATACAGTGATGGTGTCCTGTCTATAATGATCATGACACCCATGGTAAATAGTGCAGGGAAAGTTCTTAAAGTTTTCAAACTGAAGTTAGAACACTTACTCAGTAAATTAAGTATGTATGCATAGCTCTCAACTGTTCAGATTTTCGCAGAATGTCTATATTTTTCCTTCATATTTTTGGTCTGTTCATCATAAAATTTGTAGTTTCTTGGTGAATGATTGAGAATTGAGTCATTAAATAATTACAGTCATTTAAGGTTCAGACTTCACATCCTACAGAAAATGCACGTGAAAGCAAAACCTGTTACCTAGCAACTTTCTAAGTTTATAAAAGCAACATTTAAAATCTGTTCCCATTTATCAGCCTTTGTCACCCCCCCATTTGTGATTTTGTACAGATGTTTTTGCACTAAAAGGTTGAGAAGCATTTGCGTACAAAGTGTTCTGTGTTTCTATGAGCTACAGTACTGACATGAATTAAAGGAGGTGGTGGTGTGGTCTCAGGGATAGAGCTTATTTGATGGTGTTTCTTATAACATTTTGATTTGTATTTATGTTAGTTTTATTTTACAACAGTTTAGTAGTTAGAGCTTATTTAATTTGTATTTATTTCAACTTTATACTAATTTAGTAGCGGTTAGAATTCATTTATTTTTTACACAAACTGTATTTATTTTAATTTTATATGAATTTAGCAGTTAATTTTATTTTTACAAAATAAAATTGCATTTTAGTTTTATGTAAGTTCAAATGGTAATATAAACAAAGCAGTTTGTTCTGGTTATATCATGTTGTGTTATTTAATATTAGGGTAGAAGCAGTTAATTTTATGTTTATAAAGAAATTTGTATAAAAGTTTGATACAAGTTCAAATGTCAATATAAATAAAACACTATTGTTCTGGTTATATTTTGCGTTTAATATTTTGTCTGATCTTCAATTTGCGTTTGAATGTTGGTATCCTACAGAATTATGTATGCACATTTTATGTTAATCAGCGTATAGGTTTTTGGCCCTTTTTTTCCTACCTTTGATGGGTCTTTGTCCAGATTTTTGATGTTTCCAGGTTGAGAGGCAGGAGTATAATATACATAATTCTTGGAACAGTACTGCTGTTTTTTTTTCTTTGTCTAATAGAGGAAATGTGAGTCATTTTTTGTTCTGCTAGGAAACATTACATTAGCATATGCTGATAGAAAAGGATTAATCTGATAATAATTTCTCATAACATAAACACCCTGAAGTATAATAAAAAAATGATTTCTATGTTGATTTAATTGCGTTGCAAAATTACTTTATGGTACAGTTTTATTACGTAAATGAGTTAAAGTAAGTCCAAAAGTCAACACATATGCAAAAAGAAAATTTATTTAACTATGAACTATAAACTTTTCTGATGCCTATCAAAAATGTAGTCCAGAAATGGTCCTGAAGTAAAAATCAGGTCCCGACAGCAAACAGCAAAACTTTTCAGAAGTGGTGGTGGTTATGAAGTCTGTGAGTAGCATAGAATAGAGCTACACTGAGATGGTCATGAGTTATGACTTAAACAAGGGAGATAGCCATAAGGATGGTACAGCAGAATACATAGTACTGCTGTAAACATGCTTCAAAAAGTTGTGTGCCCTATGATTATGCTATGCCAGACATTTGTGTAGTATCACCCCCCCCCCAAAAAAAAGCAAGATTAGAAAAGACGTGCATGCACTGCAAACAATATCAAAGGGACATAGTCTGGGCATCTAAGTGCCACTTGTATACAAACAATGTAAATGAATAGTATAGCTGTGTTACTAATTCCAATTCACAGCGCAAGCATAAAACAGCTCATAGTACCAGGACTCCTACATGCAAAAGTATCACAGAGGAAAGGTGCTAAGATATATAAGGAATTGGGAAGACATGATTACTAGTTTAGATGCTCAGTCTGACAGTAAGCATGAAGTGTACAAGGTACCGGAGGTGCCACGTAACGGGTCAAGTAACATTGGCACATGCAGTCACCTTTGTGATGATATATGCCTTGACCTTATAAGGGTGGCTTTCTAAGTCAGACCATTGCTACAAACTGGAGAAAAAAACAGTAATCAATACGCATCATTTAATGGCACAGACCGAATGGGCATTTTGAACACAGCGATGCTACATGGATACACCAGAGTGCTAACAACTAAATACTGTTCTCCGTTAGTGAAGCAGTGGCAGTATCTTACCAACAAAAATAAATGTAGAGAACATAAAGAATGTTTTAAACAATGCTTATCGTCTTCATAAAAGAATCTCTATACATAGTACAAGCATACAGGATAAGAGTATGTTATCAAATCGTCATAAAAGAGTAAGACACAGAATATATATATATATATATATATATATATATATATAATACAAGCATGTAGGATAAGACTATGTTATCAATTTGTCATAAAACAGTAACACACACAAACTTAGTAATATGACAGGAGGCTATCAGTAAGTTAACAAGACTGCTAATACCCATAAGTGATATGTGATGCTCCCAGGTTACAGAAATCAACACCACTATTACACGAGGTAATATTAGGTACAATGACACCATTATAAAATACAAGTAATATATCGTCACGAAGGTGACCCCATGCCTAAGGTAGCAGGTGTACCCACAATGCCGATTGTGGGCTGGCAGTGACTGTACATAGTCCATAAGCAGTTACCATGTAAGTATGTACCAGACAGGAAAGTAAACATGTACCATCAACAGTAGTGCCTTCCAACCCCTAACACAGCAATGTTGTCAGTATGTCAGACACTTATTGGTAGCCATATGGAGAGCGTGGTACTACACAGACAGTAAAGTAAAAACAAAAAAGATAAAAACCTCAAATGAAGACCTGTGTGCAGTGAAGGGCTGACTTTGAACAAATAAACTGTAATCCACGGATGAATGGGTTAGAAGCATCAAACCTCAACAGTGTAGAACCAGTCTGACGTCAGCACAAGATGGTGGTTAGGAAGCAGTGAAATATAGCATGAAATAAAACACATAGTATCACATCACACAATGCAGGTATCAAATGTGGGTTAACACAGATACATGTCCATGTGCATGTGCACACAAACACAGAGGTACATATTTATCTATGACTGTATGAACATGCATGTCCATTAGTGTGAACAGATACATATCTGCTTGCATATGAGTATGACCCTCCCCCACATAATTATGCGAGCCCGTGCATGCACACATGCACATACAGATGCACAGATGCACACACGCATGCACAGATGCACACATGCACGCACACACACACACACACACACACACACACACACACACACACACACACACACACACACACACACTTACAAATACATGGTTTCCATGCAGATTAAAACTCAAAATTAGAAATCTGTGCAATTACCTTAATTAAACAAAATTACTAACCACATCCTGTTTTATTTTATATCTGAACTGTACAGGGCTTTTTACACAACTTGCTTTTCCATATGCAGCACTCATTTACAAAGGCATACAGTAAATAAAATTTCTTTGCTGCACCCCAAAACATAATTTTCTCTACTTTCTTTATATATCAGAAGGTCTATAACTCTTTACTATGAATCTAATTTTACTGTATCTGTAATTTGTTTTTGGCACTCAAATTATGTACATCCATACATTTTTCTTACTCTGCATTGCTTATTATTTGTATTCTGTGAAGTAATTCCTCAGATCTCACCTGCAAATGGACCAGAAACTGTGGTCAAAAATATAAATAAATAAAAATATAATTAAATCTTGAAATGGGTTTTATATGAGAGGCTTTACTTCCACAGGAAAAGGGCATGCTCTTTGCACCAAGAATGTGCAGCTTTGTTATGGTAATATTTAAATGCTGAGGATGTGGGATGCTGGGCACTGGTGCTAACAGTTTTGTAGTTATACTGGCTATGTTTTTGTCTATCCATGGTTTTGTCACTTCTGTTTTCTGTTTTTCACTTTCTGTCATTTAATCTATTAAGCACTGAGCTTATGCATGGGAAACTGAATATACATATATGTGTACTAACCCAGATTTTCCCTTTAGAAATATAGAGTCAAACCGTTATACTGATATGTGTCAAACCAAAACTGCTGCATTGCAGTATAGCTCAAGGCTTTCTATAAAATAATATTTTGCTGCAAACATAGTGAATGTGTAGCTGAAACATACGGCAGTATCATTCATAACTAATTCTAGCCATACAGAGTTGATTTAAATAATGATTATGATGATGATGATGGTAACCCTAGCAATATATGTAGAATGTAGCATCCACCATGTTAATTCTACATTAAGAACAATATAGCAAGAAATTCTAAACTACAGTATAGTGTAACCAGTTTCATGTGTGAACATACATAATTAGCCATGAAAATGAAACCGTTAAAGATGTTAGAGGTGAGGGTAGTGTAAAAGGCATCTACAGTCTATAAAGCAAGCTAATACATAGCAAGTGCAGTGTTTCTGTTCTTAAAGTAAATCAAATACAATGGAACCTTATGTATGTGAATGTGGCATTATAGTTGTGTGTGAACATGTATGTCATCACTTAAATATAATGAGGCCATGAGAAAGTTAGAAAGCCAGATGGTAAGCAAGAATATTGGAAGATGCCCTCTGAACTATGATACATAAAGGTCGAACGTACCACCTTTATTTACTGCTCATTAATTCCAGAATCACAGTGAGACATTCACACTGAACACAATGGAACTGCACAAGATGCATACACAACATGGTGCAGTGAATTCTCAGCAGTGTAGCATACATTTTAAGAGTTAACAATAGTTTTAGACTCCACATACTAGCAAGTATATCAATAGAGGACTATTCTGCTGATCAATTCCAGTCTGTAGAAAAACTTTCATATAATTTCTATTACTTTTTATAATTTTTGAAATGAATACTTACCATCCCTGCCTTCACCTCTTCGATATACTCTCTTACAAAAATTTTGTAAAACTGTTTTAAGCAGATTATTTAATACTTTTTAATGTTTCAGTTTACTTCCATGAATGCATACTATTACTATGGATTCAGTTTAGTTAGTATACTATTATCGTGTTTTATAGATTATTTCATTTGTTTAGTATTTACAAAAGCAAATATTATTTTACTGAATATTTGTTATTGTGAAGATATAAGCAGTACTTCATATTTTGTTTCTTTTTTTAGAGCTTTTCTTACCATGTATCTGATGAAAAGGTATACTTCACCCAGTAGGATTTTCCTAGTCAAGAAATGAAAATAAATAAATACATACATATATACATATTGCTTCAAAACAACACTAGAACACTTTTAGACTATGGGCCAGATTTCAAAGAAAGTTACGGACAGCGCAGCCTGCCAAAGTAAGATTTTACTGCACAAACAGCAGAAGTAATTCCATAAAGTATGCTAAAGCAAGCCTTAGGAATTTTCTAATCAGGGATTGATAACTACAGAATCTGCACAAGCCCACCAGATTCCAAAACACAGCGAGCACTCCCAATGCAACTCTAATACAACAATATGCTTCTCCGACAACTTTATGAAAGCATTCAGTGCAGACTATATCTATTACCATGAGAGAAAGCTCTTCGTTACGGAATCCTGTAATCTGCACCATTAACAACAACAAAAAAAAAATGCTACTGGCATGTAATGCATTACAGCAGCCCGGTGTACTGATAGCCATAAAGGAAGATCTGGCAATGCATCTTAGTAAGGGCCTAGCTAGACACTGAGCCAGGTTCCATCTATGCCATTTCTCTAATCAAGAAATAATTGACAGGTACCAATCAGACAGAGACCACATACAGGCTGTAAGTAACATGTGTGCCCTGCACATGTATGCACGTACCTTGCGAGGTATCCCGTACCTGTTGAAACCAAAGTATGCCTATGCCTAGGTATACTAGCATCAGAGACATTTCAACAGCATATGAGATATGCAGTTGGAGTGTCACAGACAGCTGCTAGTTGCATCCTTTTCCAATTCCTGGCAGCAATGTGCATCACAGTAGATGAGTGCATCCACTTTTCAACCACAGTCATAGATCACAAGAATGTCATGTACCATTTCTACACCATTACCAACTTCTCTTGTATACTCAGTGCAAGAGACTGCACCCAAATTCCTATCAACCCCCCTGCAGTACCTGAATCAGAGATTTACACAAATAGAAAGGGATGGCTATCACTTAATTGCAGGTGGTATGCACAGCTGATGGTTTCATTTCAAACATAAGGACAACACAGCCTAGGAGTGCATGTGGTACTGCTCTATGGTGAGGAAGTGGTCTGAGGACTGCCTACCAAAGTGTGAAATACATAAGAGACTACTGCTTGGTAAGTACAGGAACACAGCTACGCTGTCAACTAAATCCAAATCTGTCAGCAGTGCACATGATGATAACATGTGTGTAATCTCCTTCCTACCAACAAGTGACTGTGGCTATCCACTAGAGTCATGGCTAATGATGCCATATAGAGCCCCATCCAACCCTACAGAGGCTGCATGTAATAGCTCACACACTATGGCGAAAAAACATCATTGAGCATATGTTTGTTGTGCTAAAATCCAAATTCAGTTGTCTGGACACATCCAGGGTGCACTGCAGTACACATACCTGCAAAGGCAGCGCAGATGATTACTGCATGTGCCATGCTACATAACATGCTAATATTAAAAAAACAGTGTGGGTGATCTACCCAAGAACCCCAGATGCCTGAAGATGACATTTCACAGCTGTCATAGGAGGATCAGGAAGACACAGAGGGAGAGGCGATTGATGTGGGTGGTACAGGATATGATCACAAGTTCTAGCTCAGGCAACAAAACAGTGTCTGGCACACACCTTTGAGTCATGATGACCCACAGGTACATAAGTACACAGAGTAAACATGGATGTTCACAAATTGTCCCGTTTCAGCAGCATGGTTTACAACTAATGGAAATGACCCATTAGTTGTACACAGTGAGCACATTACACAATCTAATCTTAATGTATATGAGTATGAACACATACAAAACACAGAGAGGAAGCAGCAGTTCAGGAATGCTGTCTGCAAGGTACATCACCAAAGAGAAACACACAGCACATGTGTTGGATGTAGGAGGTGTTCACAACTGAATTACCCACCGGACAGTTAGGATATCATCATACTGAGTAGTACCATAGAACATTACCCATCTAATATGCACAGTCATAAGAAAGTAAGGCCCATGACGTGTATGCGAATGCATTGACATAAACATGCACAAAAGCACTGGCTGTACAATAACAGTGCTGCCTCACCTACATATGGTATTGCTGCAACTTGGGTCATTTTGATGTAATATATGCATAGACTTACAGAGCATCAGTGATATTAGCCACACAACATACCTACAATATACATCAAAGTTCTTGATACAGCGACATATGAATATATACATATGAGTACAGATTCAGTCAGATATGATAAGGCACACATGGGAAATACAAGTAAGCACAGTGACTGAAAATGGAAACAGGTACACAGAAAGGCAGTGAGTGTTGGTGTTAGGCATGTGAAGGTCCATATTAAAATGCCATAAGTGACTTAGGTATAAATACAGAGACATAAGTTGTGCATGTGTGAATGGCAAACAGCCAAGAAAACATCAATCACATCTGTTCACTAACAAGGATGCAGACATGAAAGCATGACATCACATATTGCATTATTCATAGGTTCAAAGGAGGACGAGGGTAAGGTGGTCCACACAGCCTATCTGGACCTCGCCAAGGCCTTCAACACCATCCCCCACTCTGGAATCATAGATAAACTTACTAAGCTGGGCATAAATCCCTACATCACTCAATAGGTTGCCAACTGGCTTACTGACAGAACCCAGACAGTAAAAGTAGCCGACTCCAAATCCAGCTCCAGACAAGTGACAAGTGGTGTACCTTAGGGTTCAGTCCTGGGATCACTCTTGTTTGGCATCTACTTCTCTGAAGTACAGGCCAACACTAAGGGACTCTGGCTAACAAAGTTCGCAGATGACTGCAAACTGGGGGCCATTATTGAATCCCCAAATGATGTGAATATTCTACAAAAGGGCCTTACAGAAACAGATGCCTGGTGCCAGTGCCATGGGCTCAAGCGTAATGCAAAGAAATGTATAGTTATCCCCTTTGGAAAAAAACATGTACCCATGAATTACCACATAGGTGGCAGTACACTAAACATCGAAAGTGTGATGAGAGACTTAGGGACACAGGTGGACAGTGGTCTCACTTTCGATAACCACATCATCACAACAGTCAGGAAATCCTTCTATGTGGCACACCTCATCACTAAGGGCTTTTCATCCAGAAAAAAGGAAGTCATTGTCTCACTGTACTCATCCCTCATTATACCCATTATAGAATATAATGCCCCGTTTGGTATGTACCTCACAAGACATCTGCAACAGCTGGAAAGGTCACAGAAATACCTCACTAAAAGATTCACAAGCCTAAAGCAGATGCCATATGCTGACCGTCTAAAAAACTCCAGCTATACTCTGTGGCATATTGTCTACTCAGAGGCGATCTCTGCTTAACATACAAGGCCATGATCATGTAACACACCAGCATGGTGCATGTCAAACCCTGAGCTGTTGGACATGCCCCACTTAAAGAAATTCCAATCCCTCAGAGCCACACGCTCCAGGGATCTAAACCTTGTCATCACAATGAACAAAACATGCTGGAGGGATAGGTTCCTGACCCAGAGACTCCCCATACTCTGGAATAGACTGCCCATCTATGTCAAGCAGAGCACCTCCTTTCCTCACAAAAATATGTCAAAGTCATTCAGGTAGTACATACTGTATCAATGAATAAATCTATTCAGATATTTCAGAATAAATATCAGAAAATCCCATGGCATCAGAGATTTCAACAACCACTGACTCATTACTGTGTCAACAGTCAGCACAGTGGTCATCATTGCTACAGGGGCAGAATGGCACAACAGGACACAAATTGGATCAACTATTGATGTTTCATTAATGCAGTCTAGGGTGCCCATGAGGATGGCTCACACCACATTTCTGGCTACCCTGCCTCTTCTAGAAAAAGTTGGCCGATGTTGCCCTACTGAGGAGCTTGATGTGGTGACACTTGCAAGTGTAGTGTGGGAAGTAACAGGACTGTGGTGTAACCATCTGGACATGGCTGCTGGGTTAAGAGTGGAGTGGGCATCAGCAGATGTATGTGCATGGTGCAGTATAGACATTCATGTCTGATGGCCAAGTGTGGGTCTGATGAGAGGGTGTTGGCCACTACCCACTTGAGGTGCATTGCTTAGTACTCATAGGCATATAATACCCAATTATTACTACAGCACTGCTCTAACACCACCATAATAAGACTTTCAATGGAGTATATAACAGACAACACACTGTCATGCTGTGCAGCCACTGAAGCCATGATCTCACCATGTCTGCGCTCCTGATCTTCATATAAAACATGCAGCTGGTGTGTTGCATGATCTGTGCCATGAGCAAGTATATGAAGATCAGGTCCATGATGTCCTGGGAACATGCACTCTCCTGTAATAATAAGAGGACACCCTCTGACATGCATCCATACATAGCAGCAACACTTCCATGTGTCCTATGATGAGCAGTTACTCTTAGCTGTGGGAAGAGTCACCCTCATCACTGGACTCTTTTATGAAACACTAGCTAATGGACATCATCATGTCCAGCAGCTGATTTCACCACATCATCAGAATGTCTCGCCACATTGTCCTCAATGTTTGAGGTACAGCATGATCCACGCAGCTGTCCTCTTTTGGGCTGGACAAAAAAAATAAAGCAAATCTCTGGCCCGTGGGCCATGGTTTGTGATATCACAGTGAGGCATATCACATTTCCACTCAGGATCAGTGGACAAGCTAGTTAAGGGGGCAGGCAGTGGATGGGCTACAAGAAGAGACAGATGCAAGATGCAGCTTAGCAATAATATATGGGACAGCTATATGACTACAGTATTAATGAGGATATGCACTTACCAGGATACCATGTCTAGGAAAGGATCAGTGACCCTATATAATAGAGAGATTTTATGTAGGCTACATATTGTACACAGCTGTCAACTGGGAATAAAAAATAGTGAAACATACCTGATGTCCTGGGGGGATCTGGGACTCTACCTCAGAAGGTGAGGATTAACTGAAACTGTCATAGGGAAGCATATACAGAAATACATCATCAGTAAGCAAATAATGGCCATCATGTCAAATTCTAACAGAAGTATGACACACACAAGAGGATCTATATTACATTCTCGAAAGCCGACAATATTGAATCCGATATCATCGACACGAGAATAGCAAACTCTGAGAATATCGAACATGTAAACAGAAATCTCCGTAAGGGAAGATTTCCATTTACTGCAATGTAGTGCGGTTTCAGAGTTTGTATATTTAAGTAGCGGGGGGGTGTGGGGGTGCAGGGGGGTACTTTTGTCTTTTTTGGGGGAGTTGTTATTATCAGTTCGATGGTTGAAGACATCCATTATATGGTGTTGACTATATGGTGTTCGATATTTTCAACCTTCATGCTTATAATATAGATCCCACACAAGATACTATAGACACATACTGTTTGGCTGAGACTGATGAGAAGATTGCTGTTGTCCTAGGCAGGTGAAAAAGAATACAGTATTCATGAAGTGCACAGACACAGTCATCGATACTGACATGTATGTAACATAAGGAATGCCTTACCATTTACATCCTCCCAGTCTGGGGAGCATATAATTTGTTATAATGTAGATCCTGTAGTATGACCTGGCACACAAACATAACATGTGGGAATGCTCTACAGTCATGACTGCAGGCAGAGGTACAGGATAACTATAGTACAATCTAACATGGTATGTAGACAGTTACTTGACAAATAGTGAACATGTTGTCTAAATGTCCCTGTGTATGTACAAAAAGCATCATGGATATCTTATATCACAGTTGTGCTCAAATTTGCTGTACCCTGTAAGCAAGGTTACCAACAATACCTGGTCTGACTGTAGTTGTATCTGTATGGGCCACATCTTGTGATGACATATCTGTAATTTATAATGGCATAAACAAATCAACATGTGAGCATAATCCACTGTCATGACAGGTGTCAGAGGCACAGAAAGCTATGAATCACAATAATAGTATATGGAGACATTTACAGGACATGGGTTGCTGTTGTACAGAAGTTGAGGGACCTCTGCAATTGAAAAAGACAAATATCACACATGTTGATTGTAATCCATGCCCTGTGTGACCATTTTCCCAACACAACTGATGCTGAACAAAAAATATGGTGATATATTAATAATATGGACATACCGGTAAAGACTGAGGTAGTGTATACGCTGCAATGGCTTGAAATGTATGACTTACATGCACGTCCAAAAATTCCAGCAGCATTACCTCCACCAGGTATAACTGGTTGTATGATGTAATGTCAGGAACAGCATGATCTCATCTGGGAAGTCAATGGTAGCCAACCACCCATGGCATGTCTCACCCTCTCATAGCAGCCTATTTGCTTATCTGCGTGGAGGATCATGTCCGAGTATGAGAACAAAAGGCCTCACAGGACTGATTGTGACCACCTAAAGCACTAATCATTTTCTGCAGTTCTGTCCAGACCTCATTCCTCCACACAGTATTTCTCATCTCTCCATGCAAGATGTGGCCAATTTGGTGCAGAGTTTCAATTGTAATTTCATTGTCATTTTGAGAAAAATTGTCACTCCCAGTTTGGTTTGACATCTGGAAGACATTGTTATATGCACAGTACATATACATTTTATGGAGGCTCACAACTGACACGATGCTGTTATAAGCATTTGTCAAGTTACTTGCTCTGCTCTGCTTACTGATGCAAGTTGTGCAACATAATCCTTTATCATGTACAGTTCTATTATGTATTAAAGAACATAATGGGTATGGAAACAATGTCTAAATATGTAAACCATGCAGCAATCCAATACATTGTATGGAGAGGTCATATGTGGGAGTTGAACCCATTGGAGAGGTATTATAACAACTAAAGGATAACCACACAACCCTTGTTCCACACACTCATAACTTTACATATCAACACAGTAAAGAGTGAACAGTCAAAGCCATTCTCACATTGCCTGTATCAGATTGACTGGGCTAACAAATACTGCTATATTACTAAGCATCAGAGAGTATCTGTAAGCTGTGCAATAAAACATACAACTTCATCATGATCTCCCTGTCTCTCATGCTCTTTAGTGCAATACCATCTTTTGAAAGTTGGTATTACATTTAATATTTATAGCAAGCAGTTTGCTACAGTTTAAAAGAACACTTTTTTTTAAAACTAATACAGGAGCTGTAGCACTCCATGCAGGCAAGGAATAAACTGTAGCAGCAATTTTTTGTCTTTTATAGATCTATGTGCAGAGTCAGAGTGAAAGGAGGATCAGGGGAGGGCACACAAACGGAACTTGAATGGCAGGGGCTGGGAGGGGGTGGGGCGTATCACTCATCTGGCCATCTAGTTAGTGTGCTAGTAGAAGGACCAACTATTTTTTTTTATTTTGGAAGATCTGAAGTGGGGGAGGCATGGATTTAACTGTATTAAATTAATCTCTGAAATGTAGAGATTGACGATATAGTGAAGTGCTTTTTTTTTTTTTTTTTTTTTGTTCTTCAAGCTGTGGGGGGCATGGATCTGACTGTAATAAACTGATCTCTAAAATGTAGAGATTGGCTTAATACAGTGAAGTGCATTTTTTATTTGTACTCCACTTGAAGAGCTGAGGAGATGGGGCACTGTTTTGTGGTCATACCTGTCAACTGCCCAGATTGTCCAGATTTTTGCCACATATTTTTGGTCTCGCAAATCATTGAGGACTGAGTTCATTAAATAATGATGTACATTTGAATTTCAGGCTTTACATCCCTCAGAAAATGCATACGATTGCAAATCCTGTTATTCTAACTACTTTCAAAGTTTAAAATAATAATATTTTAAAATCTGTCTCTATTCTGGGGCTTTTGTCCCCCATTAGTTTTGGCTTTGTTCAGATTTCTTGTACTAGGAAGTTGGAAGGTATGTTTGTGGTACTGGCACAGGGTACTTGGCAGAGCCAGCTGTGCTTCAGGTGAAAGCACCAGAAGTACAGCAGGCAACTCCTTCTGACATTCTCTGTACTTCTCCATCAAACCATATTGTGTGATAAAAATGTTTAAATGACACCTGTATTGTACTGTCATATACCCTCAGCAAACAAGTCATAGTGTCTATTTTTGTCATGTTAATGGCATAACATATGTCTTTCACTGTATTCAGGTGGCCATTGCATAGTGTTTTATGACAGAGCTGTATTGCACATGATTGTATGATAGACAATGTGCTTTACATTGTTATGTATTGAAATGCCTTTCATCACATATGGTCATACATTACTATAATATGGCATAATGAATCACTTCCAACCATTGATCGTGTCTGTTTAGTTATATTATACAGTCCTAAATTTAGGTGACTACAGATTCTGCACATTTATTTATTTATTTTTTGGGGTTGCCCTTGAAGGGATATGAGATCCATGGCAGCTGTCAGATGAGGGCTCTGATGGGGAATTATTTCAGGAACTAGCTTGGGCCATGCATGACTTCTTTTTGGAGATTGCATGTGAGATCATTTTTGATATTCAAGCCCATCAGTGTGGGCCCTCAGGACTGTAAGCATTATCTGTATGATCCAGTTATATGATGCTGCCACAATGGTGTTTTCATTTACACAAAATGTAATGTGTAGTCACAATTGTGTGGACATAGCTTTTTGTTGTTATGTGTAGTTGATATATAGCCAGCCATACACAGCAGATATCATGTCACAGGTAGCCTTAGATTACACCTGAAGTATGACACAAATTAAAGCAGTACACATGTTAAGCAATTCATTTACATGATGTGCTATACTTAATGCATACATTACTTTATAAGGGCAGGGGTGCTATGCCTTACTTGTGTGTATGTGTGTACTTTGCATGCAGTGCAGCATAATATGGTGTCCAATACACTGTGTCCCTGTGTATGAAAGGTTAAACCAGCACACAGCAAGCCCAAAAAGGAACCACGGCTTGTCCAGGATAAAAAACTCGATTTATTGAAGGAACCAAGCAGCAAGAATATAAAACTTAAGGGTTAAGCGCTTTCATCTGAAATACCCGACTTCCTCAGAACCCCAAACAGCTGTACGAAAACCATTTAAAAACCTTTGCAAAACAGGAGGTCATTTAAAGTCACACACCTAAATAAAAAATGTATATATATAAATACATTTCCCAACAAAATAGCTCCATACCTAATAAATACAATAATATAATATAATACATAGTATAGTGTATCTGTAGGTAATATCTCTATATATATAAGAACCACTAAAGTGTGAAATAATAATAAAATTAAATAAAATAAAATAAACATAGTTCATCAAACTCAGTATGAAAATGTAAAATGTAAAATGCAACATATAATAGTAAATGCAAATCATCAAGCCAATATAAGAAAAGGCTTGATACTAATAAAATCATTAATTCAGGGAAAAGTGGCATCTGTTAAAATTTGCCATTTAGCTTCTTTCATAGCAAACAAGGCTTCCATTTGCCCCCAAAGGAGAATAATCAACAGTGTCAATGATGGAAAATAAGAACCTACCATGGGAAAAAATATGCCTATAAAGTGCAGTCTTAGAATCTTCTACTTTAATCTTATAAAGATGTTTTATAAATACGCTAAGATGCCTCTTCATTTTAAACAACATTTTAGTGTTGCAATTGCCTGACCTGTATATAACATAGGTCTTGTTATAATCCACCAACCTAACACTTGATCCTCACATCACATTGCCTACACCAACCACATTTTTGTACCTCCAAATTTAAGTTGTTTCCCTCACGGTTTCCTCTCTCTAATAAACTCTTTATATCCAGTTTTAAAACAAAAAAAGGGTCTCTTCAAGATGTCCTCTAACTCTTTATCAATCAAGATCAACCCCAGTGATCAAAAATGATGTTTTTAATATATTGGACACAGGGGTGAATATGTTAAGACACATACTCCATGTCCATTCACCCTTGACAAACTGAATGGTTTTGTTTCAAAAACATGGACTCAATAAGTTCTAATTCACTACTCATGATCTCTAAAGTGAAAGACATCCTTGCAGCCCTAATACATTGTCCTTTAAAAACATTTTTAAAGACATATCTAGGATGGTTACTACTGTACTGCAAATAATCATTGGAGAATGTCTCCTTCCTGTGAATCCTGGAGACAAAACCCATCTCAGAGTGACTAAAGTGTCCTGTGCTCCCATCTTTGCTAACCTCTTAATGTTGGAGTGGGAAAATACATTTTTGTTCCCTAGTGAATTTTTTTCTAATATTGTATATTACAATAGGTATTTGGACGATTTATTTATTTTATGGAATGGTCCAATTCACAGAATTCCCACTTTTATTGAATACATTAATCAAACAACGGAATTCCTGAAGTTCACACATCATTTTGACACCAAGGGTATTGCTTATTTAGATGTTTTCATTAGTCACTCTGAGACGGGTTTTGTCTCCAGGATTCACAGGAAGGAGACATTCTCCAATGATTATTTGCAGTACAGTAGTAACCATCCTAGATATGTCTTTAAAAATGTTTTTAAAGGACAATGTATTAGGGCTGTAAGGATGTCTTCCACTAGAGAGATCATGAGTAGTGAATTAGAACTTATTGAGTCCATGTTTTTGAAGAGAGGGTACCCCAGAATGCTTTTGGACGAAACCATTCAGTTTGTCAAGGGTGAATGGGGGAACAAGTACCCCCCTATTTTGGGAGTGGGACCCTACCATCAGGGGGGTGACCATTCCAGGACGGGTGGGAGACATGGAGTATGTGTCTTAACATATTCACCCTGTGTCCACTATATTAAAAACATCATTTTTGATCACTGGGGGTTGATCTGTGTTGATAAAGAGTTAGAGGACATCTTAGGGAAGAGACCTAGGTTTGTTTTTAAAACTGGACCTAATATAAAGAGTTTATTAGAGATGGGAACTCATAGGAAACAACTTAAATTTGGAGGTACAAAAAAATGTGGGTGTTGTAGGCAATGTAACGCTATTAGTGAGGATCGAGGTGTTAGGTTGGTGGATTATAACAGGACCTATGTTAAATACAGGTCAGGCAATTGTAACAATAAAAATGTTGTTTATTTAGCAAAATGTTCAGCCTGTCACGCTTTTTATATAGGGAAAATGGGGAGGCATCTTAGAAGACGTATTTATGAACATCTTTATAAGATTAAAGTGAAAGATTCTAAGACTGCACTTTATAGGCATATTTTTTTCCCATGGTGATACACATAGGTTCTTATTTTCCATCATTAACACTGTTGATTATTCTCCTTTTGGGGGAAATTGGAAGGCCTTGTTGGCTATGAAAGAAGCTAAATGGCAAATTTTAACAGATGCCACTCGATTTCCTGGAATTAATGATTTTATTAGTATCAAGCCTTTTCTTATATTGGCTTGATGATTTGCATTTACTATTATATGTTGCATTTTACATTTTCATACTGAGTTTGATGAACTATGTTATTTTATTTTATTTCATTTTATTATTATTTCACACTTTAGTGGTTCTTATAGATATATAGATATTACCTACAGATGCACTATACTATGTATTATATTATATTATTGTATTTATTAGGTATGGAGCTATTTTGGTGGGAAATGTATTTATATATATACATTTTTTATTTAGGTATGTGACTTTAAATGACCTCCTGTTTTGGCGCCAAAGAGGTTTTTTAAATGGTTTTCGTACAGTTGTTTGGGGTTCTGAGGAAGTCTGGTATTTCAGATGAAAGCGCTTAACCCTTAAGTTTTATATTCTTGCTGCTTGGTTCCTTCAATAAATCGAGTTTTTTACCCTGGACGAGCCGTGGTTCCTTTTTGGGCTTGCTGTGTGCTGGTTTAATTCTGGGTTTTTGTATTTCACGTGTGTATGAAAGGTTGGCTGTTGCAGTTAACATGAGCAAATAAGACACAATTTTTCTTCTTGCATTGTTCTACTGTATACATGGGTGGGATGACAGCAACTCAACAAATGTATTATTCACATATTTCACACATAACACAGTGAGATGGGTTAATTTCTTTATTTACACATGTTATCTGTGTGAATGCATTGCACCTGTTTCTCTCTTGGTTGTTGCTGTCTTATGTCTGTTCAGCAATGTGACAGGTCCTTGCCCTTGTGAGTTGTGCAACAGTATGTTATCATGCTGTCACACTGGCACAAAAGGTTTGTGTGTGGCATGTAGTGGCACATACTGTGCCATGAAGTATCACATTACTATGACTGTTTATGCATTAGTGCAAATGCTCTTCATGGGCATTTATCCCTCACATAATGGATAGATGGTCATTTTTCAGTTACTGTATATATATATATATATATATATATATAAATATATATATATATATATATATATATATATATATATATAAATATATATATATAGTACATTTGATGCTTTATTTAGCATAATTCCTAAATGCAAGTTGTTTCTCATTCAGTGTTATATCACAACATGCATGATCATATCAGCATAGATGCCCATATTTAGGAATCTGCTGTAGATATGCAATGATGTACATACATGTACATGTTTCTGAATATAGTATGATCAAGACACAGATGGCATTGTACATTGGAACTGTACACATTCAGTCCTTCCATTTTCATGTGCAGTTCTGTCCTTTGCTTAGTTATACACACAGAGAGTGCTGTCTCTCTTTCTCTTTCTCTCTATCTAAGGGTGTTCGTTGCACCTGCCCTATTAAGTTGGGACAACAGTATATATGTGTATGCGATAATGGATATTATGTTGTGTACTTAAGCATTTTGTTATTTAATTGTTGAAATTACTGTGTTTGATTTGTACACAGACATGTTTAGGGCCATCAGGTATGCTGTCTACCCAAGTGATATACGTTAGCCATTTGCTTAAACGTAGCTTGGGTGGACTTCCATTTTTTTAAGTTTTTAGCTTCTGGTATTTGAGCCCTGAGTTTGAGAGGGTTTCAGCTTGTTTAATCCAAGCTGAACTGAGGTGGGCTACCAAGCACAACTCTGACCTGAGATACCAGATGACTAGAGGTGTCTAAACTTCCCAAAAACATAAGTTGCCTGTTTTTTTTTTCTTTATTACACTATTTATTGCACTTTTTATTGTGTTCTGTTTATTTAATACTGTATTTTAATACTATAAACTAAACTGCACTGTTTCTGCAGCATTTGTCTGCTTTACTGTGCTTATTAAATCATAGTCTATTGCTGTTTTCACTGATTGCAAAGTTGTTTTTGTATTTTCAATGTTTTCAAAGTAATTGTTGCTACTTTTCACTTATGAAAGCATCTGTTTGGTTTGTTCTATTTTTCCGACCAAGCAGTGTCTTAAATAACTGATTGTTTGCTGCATAAAACATTCTTTAGTGTCTCCTTGCTGTTTTTCTACCATTTAAAACATTTTTAGTGTCTCACTGCTGTTTCTCTGCTGTTTAAAACATTTTTAGTGTTTCCCACCTAAATTAGTGCAGCTAACACCTGTAGCATAGTCCAGATACGTTATTTGCTTATGGGTCTGTCTGTAGCAGCTGTTGTGTTCTGAACACATTTTGCAAGACATCTTTGATTGGAAGGGGCCTTTCTGCACCATTGTGAGAGAAGTGCGCTGATGCGAACCTGTCTAGTGAAGGGTGATTGGTCTAAGGCTTGGAGTAAACACCTTCATTGATTCTTTTCAGTTTTTAAAGTTTTTAGCTTCTGGTATTTAAACCCCATGTTTGAATTGGTTTCTGCTTGTTTGCACGTCTTGAAGCACAGTGCCCTGTTGTGCAGATAATTTTGACATTTTTCCCTTAGATACAGCTGTAGTACATTAGTGTAGTCCTCATCTTTAGTACATCACTGGTCTAAGAAGTATTGCTAGTGAGCTGTGACCTATTAAATCACCAGCCAAAAACCCAGTCAGAAATACCCATCTACAGAGCACCTCCTAGATCAGTCCTGAAAGCACCCCCTTTGTGATAAACATTCTTCAAACCTAGCATTATGGACAGTTGGACTACCCTTGTGTCTCCTGCCAGCCTTGTTGACATGGGTCTCCTGAGGCAATGTAGCAACTGCCTCATGTACACTAACAACCATCTACTAATAACTCACTCTAGTACAGAGTGCATGAGATGTATCTATGCCAATGATCTTGAATCTCTGCCTTCTTGCACTCAAAACAGTAACACTGAAGAGGTTGTCAACTCACCCACCACTACTCATGCACATAGTACCACTACTCATCAGCATAGTACACACCCAACATATAAATCAACATACATGAAGGTTGTCTCAAAAAAACTTACTAAAACATCAGAGACCTCCAAAACAAAAGACTGCTACAACTAACACAGTTCACACAGCACTTAAGACACATAGCAACACCAGTGTCTTACCTTTCCAGCCTTTAAGGCATAACACTCAAAAACCAAATTTTCTTGTCATTAGAGATTCCATAGTAACCACCACCCTCTAAAAGCAGTTCTGCACATACGGCAAGGTGCAATGGCCAAACCAAAAACATCCAAATCCAAAGCAAGAAAGACCAGCACACATCAGAGCCCCTTTAAGTTCCAATATTTTATTTAGTTAGCAATATTTCCATCTCACATCCGCAGAATGAGACCATACAAATCAGTTTCGGCATAACAAGCCTTCATTTGTGTATAACATCGTAACAACCGTATAACAATTACATAGTGAAAACACATTGCTTAACCTGTTGCTATTGGTGCATTATAAATGCTCATTAAGGCCAGGTAGGAAAAAAGCCCCAATCTAATTATCCAAGATTTTTCTTTTCTATCCAATATATAATGCCAACCTGATTTTTTACTTTTATTATCTTGAATTTTATCAATGATAGCTAACATATATTGTGCTGAAGGGTGTTTTTTCAAATAAAAAAGAAAAATCAAAATTCACAGCAGCTTCCAAATAAAACTTGTAATCCACAAATCGAAGCAGCTTTTCAGGCAAAACAATAAAGCCCTGAGCAGAGCAAGCTTAGAAAATTGTGAAAAAAACCCACAGATGGCTCATCACACTTCAGTTCACTTTATTCCACAGAAACACAGCACATTAACGCTCCACCATACGTTTTTGTTTTAAAAAATCACTTTTTTAAACATTTTTAAAATGAAAACGTATGGTGGAGCATTAATGTGCTGTGTTTCTGTGGTATAAAGTGAACTGAAGTGTGATGAGCCATCCGTGTTTTTTTTTTCACAATTTTCTAAGCTTGTCCTGCTCAGGGCTTTATTGTTTTGCCTAAAAAGCTGCTTTGTTTTGTGTTTTTTCAAATGTTTAAATAATGGATTAGATACATGCTTGCTTTTAATATCACCTGTGTTCATAAATTTGTGTCATAAGTGGACGCAACATCTGTCCTACATTGCTGGATTCCAAGATGGCCACCGACTAGTCTAGTCCTTACTCTCTGAGCTCCTCACAGCTATTTAACTTTTGGTTCTTTTTACAACTTTACATCAACCTTTTTCCTCAAATTTTTATACTAAAAGATTTTATAAATCTTTTTCTACGCATTTGGATTATTTTTTCTTCTGGAATTATTATCCTGGGATTTATTTTACCTCAGAACATTCTTGGTCTCTCTGCTGCTGGGACTCCTACTGCTCCAGTCTGTTCCTGGTTCCTGGTATCCTGCTAACTGCATTCCATTTCTGGGCATGGCTACAAAATCTGACTCCATGGAGACTCAGCCTACAAAGGCCAAATATACTTCAATGCTCTCTCCTGAAAAAGATTCAGGTTCAAAAAGACTGAAATCATCTAGACAACCTACAGAAACTTTTAATGTAAGTAATAAAGATTTAAATGGTTCAAATTTCCTTTTAGAAGAACTAAAAATAGCATTAAAACCAATCCAAAGTGCTATACAAAACTTTTCAGAACAGTTTACAGACTTTAGTAAATCTTTAAAGCAAATAAACGATAGTATTGTTAGTACTGAAAATAAAATCTTAGCTTTGGAGGTTAAAACAGACTTATTGGAAAGTGACTTTAAATCTAGAGATAAAACTGTTTCAGATTTACAAGCTAAAATATTGGATCTGGAAGCCAGGAGTCAAGAAATAACATCATTATTCGTGGTTTACCTGAATCTTATGACAATAAAACTTGTTATCTGTGACTAAAAATATCTTTGAAACACTGTTAAATTGTGAAGCTTCTTCAAAATCTATAATTGTAGAGAGAGCACACAGAGCACTGCACAAAGCAAGATTCTTCCACACCAAGGTTAATTTATACTAAGTTACTAAACTTTCAAGACACTTTCCAGATCCTAGAAACTGCTAAAACAAAGAAACAATTCATATGGAAGTCTTACAAACTATCATTTTCCCAAGATCTTCCTGCACAGATCAAATTAAATAGACAAAAACTAGCCCCCTATTGTGCTGACTTGATAAAAAGAGGGATTAGATTTCAAATGGCATATCCTAATACCTTGTCTTTCACAGCTAATGACAAAAGATTTGTATGTTCAGATCCTAAAGATGCAAAAGACATTTTTCTTAAAACATTTAAAAGCTTCCTGACACTGTATCTTAATATTCTACTGTTAAAGAACTACAATAAGGTTTGATCTTTTCTTTTCTTTAATCTGACAGTATTTGTGTTACATGATTTGTAATTCTGGTGTGACATAATTATATTACCTTAAGAACTTGTCATGTAATTTACACATGATGGATTTGGTGTGACAGTGTGCAGTGACAGGATATATGCTTGTTAGATTTGTGTGGATTAATAGAAGCATTTAAATTTCTGTATTTACTTTTTTCTCTTTCTCTCACATATGCTTGCTGTGTAAATAGATAATATGTTAATTTTACTACAAGCTTTGGAGTTACAGCCTTCTGTGTAAGCTAAATGATTTTTGGAGGGAAAAACATTCCATCTCAACATTCTAGCAAGAAAATCTTCCTCTCAGAGTTCCAGCTGATGCTCTGCATGAACATGCACACTACAGTCTCTCTGAGATGGATGGTGATGTCATCATTTGTGAGGAAAGAAGGACAGTTTCAAATACACAAGTCTGCTTGTTTTCAACAAGTATTCAATAGCACTAACTTTTTAATAGATCTGGCTATTATTTAAAGTGTTTTCTCTTCATAAATGAAGGTTGCTTTTTAAATTTAAACAGATTCATGTCACATAATATATTCAGTGACTTTTAGTGTGTCTGCATGATTTCAAAGCAAGCTGCTACTTTCATAAAGCAGAGTGAAAATGTTTCTGGAAACAAATGAACAGGTTAGTTTTATATATTAAAATTCTAAAGGATGTGTAAAGAAATGAACATATTTTCCTATTCAGAATATTTTTTCAAACAATATTTTATATTATACTGAAGTGTTTAATTTGACAAATGTTACAAAGTATACCTGTTCATATGAAAGTTTCATGTTCTTTCTATTCTCTGCTCTCTCTCTTCTCAGAGGCTGGATGTGATATTTATGATTAGTAGTTTATGTTTAAGAAAGCCTTTACTTATTTGAAAGGTTTGAAATAACTATCTTTAATATGATTAGCTGAATCTACATGTATATATTTAAGCCCTTAGATTTACTGCATTTAGCTTGCTTGTTTCTGTTTTAATTAGATGTTCAAAATGTTTACTTTAAAAGCCTTGTCTTTTCATGCTGTTTTGTTATGTTACATCTATAGCTTAGAAGAATAGTATGGCTACATAACCTAACAGAGTCATTAGTAAAATATTCAAAAGTAGATTTAAAATTATATGTATGCACATTGTTGTACATTCAGTCCAATATATATGATGCTGTTTAAGTTACTATTTAATAATATAATTATACTTTATTCATGTATATTAACTAGTGTTAAAACCTTACAGCTTATAATATTTCATTTTGAATAGTTCCTGTACTATTATTATCTAGTTAATAGATGCATCTCCAGACTGAATTGCTTTTCATTTTGAGATATGGTTGCTTGGTAGTTGTTTTTTGCTTTATTTGAACTATAACTAAATACTCATTCTACAGGTATTAGTGCTTTTATCATACTAATGGTCATGTTGATTAATGAAATTATCACTAAAATACTAAAGAAGGTTCAGTAGATAGTGCATGACTATTATCTTTAGTTCAGTAATGCTATGCTTATTTACTTATATTATAATGTTACCAGTTGGTTTTGTTATACTTATATATGTTATCTTACATATCTTTCAGTTTTAATTGTATTACTTCTTATGATAGTGTGTTCTAGTTAAGCAGAGTGTGATTTATTTATTATTTACTTTTTTGTCTTTCTCTTGAAATACATGAGGAAATACATTTAATCACTATAAATTTCAATTTAAGGATAGGAGCTTTAGATTAGTATTAGAAGTAGGGATTAAGCATGTTGGACGTCTTGAAATTAGTTAATTTTGTATATATTTTTAGTAGTATTACTCGGACTTTATGTTATGTTAGGCTTCCTTTGAGTAATTTGTATTCTAACTTGAGGTTATTATTATCTATAATTACAATGTTTTTTTCATGTTCTTCTGCTCTTCCTTTATCACAGGGGGATTGGTGGGTAGGCACTAGGGTTAGGATAAAGGTTATTATTATACATTTCATGGTTCTTAAAAAAACTTTTTTCTTTTTTTTTCAACAAATGTTATTTGATGACTTGCTTGAATACTTAAAGACTGTTTTTCTTTTATTTTTTTTTCTTCTTTTAATGTTGTGTTGGATTTGCACCTTGAGTTCACTTTTATAGCATCAATAATGATTATACTTGTAGAATATGCCTGTTGACATAATTTTAGATTCTTGGAATGTTAGAGGCATTCAAGATAAAGCGAAAAAGTCACTATTATTTCATATGATCTTTAAATCACAGGCTAACATTTGTTTTATTCAAGAGACCCATATTTCACGTATTGATTGGAATAAAGAGTTAAAAAATGGATCAAAAGATTATAGCTTCAGGTGACTCATCTAACTCCAGAGGTGTAGCTATAATCATTAAACAAAAATTCATTGGGAATATTATTGATGAGAAATTTGATGATGAGGGGAGGTGGTGCTTATTTACGCTTCTATTGCTGGTTTGGACAAACCCTTATTAATTTTAAATCTATATGGCCCATGTAATTCACAACATTTGTTCATTTTAAAAATTTACAATATTCTTGCATCCTATAAGGATCATCATATTATAGTGGGTGGTGACTGGAATGCAGTTATAAACCCTGTAATTGATCGTTCCCGCTCCACTGTCACCTATAATCTTCAATCTACTCTGGCTATAAATGATTTGATGACAGAATATAATTTAATAGATCCCCTCCTCACTGTTAAAAATATAAACAAGAATGATATATATACTTATTATTCTAAGTGCTATCATTCGTGGTCCAGATTAGACTTCTTTCTAATTTCAGCCCCCTGCTATAAAACACGCTAAACTGTACTGCTGATCTAACCAGCATATCCTATAACTGAAAAGTTCATCTCTACTTGATTCCCAAGTAGACTATTCTCTATCTGTAAAGCCTAGCACTTACTCCTACAGTACTTGCACCTTGATAAAGCACTCTTATTATAGATAGTACCCCACCAGCCCAAAACCCACTTCCCCCGGAGTCCTTTGAAAGTTCTTTATCTACTACTTCTAGTATGTCGAGGGATCAGTTGCTAGTGTCCTCTCCAGCTCAACTGGTGAACCTGGGAATATTGAGGCAATGTTACAATTGCCTCATGTGCACAGACAATCCTCTCCTTCTCCCACAAAACACAAATACATGCGAGAGATGCAACTATCACGGCCAAACTGGAGGCTGAGCTCTCTCAACATAGGACTGGCAAGACCAGACAGGAGGAGAAGGCAACCACACACAATACATACCCAGTCACACATGGTACCATCACAACTTCAAATCATACACATACTCACACAAAGACATACTCGGAGGCTCTGGTCAAAATTTACCAAAACAGCAGAGGCCACCAAAGCAGACACCCAAACAACTACCACCTCACGACCCAACACATGCAACACATAGACCACACAGTCAGAGTGTCAAACAGTCACAGCCCTTAAGGCCAAACAAAATGCCAGACACACTTGTCATTGGTGATTCCATAGTCAGGCACACTGGCGTCCGCTCACCAGACTGAGTAAGGAGAAGGTCACAGTAAGCTGCCTGTCGGGCGCTAGAATCTGCCACATAACGCAAGCACTCAGGTCTCTCAACAGCAGGTACAAGTACGACTCAGTCATTGTCCACGCTGGTGTCAACGACCTGAGACGTACCTCCTTGGACTACATGAAAAGGGACGTCGAGGAGCTCTCTGATTATGTAGCCCAGGCAGGTATGACCCTGACCTTGAGCAGTATCCTACCTTCACCTAGAATGATGCCACAATACAGTGATAAGATGATCAGCTTTAATAATTGGCTTAAATTCTGGTGTCATTCAAAGGATCCAATGTCTGTCTGCCTGGGATGACATGCTGGACAAGCCACGCTGCTTACAAGGGACGGCTTGCACCTGTCACCCTGGGCTTCCGGATATTGGCAAAGGCTCTTGCCACCCCCATAGTGCCTTTTTAGGCAAGGCTCAAATTCTAAACCTACCACCCTAGAACACCAAAAGGAAAAAAAACTAAGGGTAATGCTGCTCAATGCCAGAAGTCTCAATCTCAAGATGCACGCACTCGAGGCCCTTCTCAATATGGAGAACATCGATGTCTGTGCTGTGACAGAAACCTGGTTCAAGGCTCCTGAGAGCACCCCAGCACTAACAGGTTTCACCTCATATCATACGTTCGGCCCCAAAATCCGGACAACACCAAGAAAGGAGGGTGTCCATATTCATAAAGGACACCCACACCTCAAGGTTGGTGGCAACGCACGATGCATCGGAGACCATCCAGGTGCAATTAACCATAGGCAAGACTGCTCTGCAATTTGTAGCATGTTACAGGCCACCCTCTCAAACTCAGGAACCTCACATGGCCTTCCTGAAAACATTGGAGGATAAATGTATCTCCAAACACCATCATACTAGGTGACTTCAACTACCCTAATATAGACTGGGATCACTACTCAAGCCCGAACACTCTAACCCAAAGATTCCTGGAGTTCATAAACTCAAATGCCATGGAACAACTAGTCACCATCCCCACAAGAGGTGAAAACATACTTGATCTCATCATCACGAACATGGGATCAAAATGTTCAACACCGGAAGTATACCCCTCACTGGTGAGATCAGATCATAAACTAATCTCGCTGGAGGTCCTCATCCCGCCCCCACCTGAAACAAAAAAGACCACAGTGAAAAACTTCTCAAAAGCCGATTCCACACTTCATATAACTAGTGTGGTCTCCTTTAAGGCCCCTGAGCCAGTGGTAAACATTACTCAAACCGCTGAATCACTTACAAATGCCTTATACCAGCACCTACAGGACTGCATGGATCAGGCAATCCCAAACAAAACTAAGACTCTCTGTACCAAAGGCAAGCGTCCAGTCTGGTGGACCCCAGCCATAAACAAGCTCTACAACAAAAGGAGGAAGCTACTACAAGATAGAGCAAAATCCTTGAAAGGTAAGACACCTTTGATCATTATAAGTAAAAACTAAGAGCTCTCATAAAATCATCCAAGGCAAATTTTGAGAGAAAAATCGCCAAGGACTCTAAAGACAATCATAAGGCCTTCTTTAGCTATGTTAGAAACCTAGGAGGAAACTCCCAGATATGCTCAGAATTAGTTCAAAATGATGTGAAAATTACTGAACCTACACACATTGCTAACATACTGGCTGACAGGTTCAGTGCAAACTTCTCCCCTCCCCAAAAGGAGAGATATCTATTCCAGAGGATTGTAGCCCCCAAACATCTCCAACGCCCAGGTGAGAACTGCCCTCACTAAGGCAAAAACACAGCATCCATGGGACCGGATGGTGTCCCGGCTGTGTGCTTCACGAACACAACGAGGAATTAAACCCACAGTTAAGACAGCTGTTTAATCTTAGCCTCACCTCAGGATACGTACCCAAGGAGTGGCATATGGCGACTGTGGTCCCACTTCATAAGGGCGGTGCCTACACCGACCCTGGAAATTACCGCCCCATTAGCTTGACAAGCCTTATCTGCAAAGTCATGGAGAGGATCATAATGGAACTCATAAATAAAGACATAAGGAACTTGCAGACTTTTTGGATCCAACCCAGTTTGGCTTTGTCAAAGGCAGATCTTGCCTCTTAAACTTGGTTGACTTTTTCGAGACAGTCACCAAGGCCATTGATGAGGAAAGGCAGTCCATACAGCCTACCTCGACCTGGCAAAGGCCTTCACACAATACCCCACTCAGGTATCATCGAAAAACTCATCAGCTTGAATGTAAACCCATACATCACAAGATGGGTTGCAAACTGGCTAGCGACAGAACCCACAGGGTCAGAGTTGCTGGAGCCATGTCAGACTCAAAGCCTGTCACAAGTGGTGTCCCACAGGGCTCAGTCCTGGGTCCACTCTTGTTCGGCATCTACTTTTCTGAAGTACAAGCAAACACAGGAGGGTTATGGCTGACAAAGTTTGCAGATGACTGCAAACTGAAGCCATAGTCGAAAACACATCTGACACAGATATCCTCCAGAAGGGCCTCACAGAAGCGGATAACTGGTGCCAGAGCCATGGCCTGAAGTTAAACGCCAAAAATGCATAGTCATACCCTTCGGGAAAAACAAGGTTACCCCTAGCTACCATATAGGTGACAATCCACTGAGCACAGAAAAGTCATCAGGGATCTGGGGACCCAAGTTGACAGTAGTCTTTCGTTTGACACTCATGTTGCTAAAGTAGTTAGGAAAACCTTCTATATCGCCCACCTGATCATGAAGGGATTCACATCTAGATCAAGGGAGGTCATCGTCCCCTGTACTCATCACTCATTAGACCTATGATTGAGTACAATGCCCGTTCGGAATGTATCTGACCAGACACCTGATGCAGCTTGAAAGGCCCCAAAAGTTCCTCACCAAAAGGATAAAGGGTCTCAAAAATATGTCTTATGCTGCCCGACTGAAAGAACTCCAGCTTTATTCAGTCTCATACCACTTGCTCAGAGGTGACCTGTGCCTGACATATAAGGCCATGTCAAACCCAGATTTGATGAATATGCTTCACCTCAAAAATCTAGATCCCTCAGAACCACAAGGGGAGACTTAAACCTTGACACGGTTATAAATAGAACGTGCTGGAGGGACAGATTCATCACCCAGAGACTCCCTATGCTGTGGAACAAAATCCCGGTACATGTGAGGCAGAGCACCTCGCTGGCCTTGTTCAAGAGGAATCTTGACCAATGGATGGGAGATCGCAGATATACCCCAGGGATTACTTCAGTGTCACTGCTTGACAGAGGCACAGAAAAATGATAGGCATAGTTTTTATTCAAACTAAAGGGGTGGTGAAAGCCACATAACTATGGGCTAGGCTTATAAATGCCCTTGGGCAGATAGCCTAGTATGAACCTATGAACCTATGAACCTATGAACCTATTGTGGACTTTACTACAGAACCCAGATTCTTTTCGGATCACTCAAGAATTTCACTAAAATTGAACATAAAACCCAATATCAAAAATAAAACTATGTTTAATAAGTGGACCTTAAATAATAACTTATTGTCAAATGAAGATATTTGCAAACAAGCTTCAGAAATCCTAAATGAAGTGGTGAATAGTCTTGAATCATCAGACATTCCTTATGACATACAATGGGCTGCATGTAAAGCAAGATTAAGAGGTTTATTTATTAGTAAAGCTGCTTTTTTCAAAAAACAATACTTTAAGGAAGAGGAATTCTTAAAATCAAGAATTTCTTCGTTGGAAAATCATCTTAGTCTGAACTATGATGCTACTTTAGAAAAACAAATTTTTGATTGTCAGAAAGATTTAATTCTGCTTCACCAAAATAACCTCTCCTTAGCTGAACAAAAGCTACTTGCTTCATATTCAGAGTGGGCCCAGGTTCCATCTAAATTGTTAGCGAGAATTATTAAAGTTAACTTCAGAAATCCAAATATTACATCTTTATCTTATAATAACAGGTTATATAATACTGATGAAGAGATTATTCAACTTTTCACCTCTCTTTACACTGAGTTATATTCAGGTTCTTCTAATTCTGTTAAAGATAATCACTCAAAACTCTTTTTAGACTTTTTGCAGTTCCCTAAACTTAATGATAATCAGCAAAAACTACTTTCTACCCCTATATCGGTACAAGAAATCTCAGATTCAATAGATAATCTTAAATTGGGTAAATCTCCGGGACCTGATGGTTTTACTCCAGAATTTTTCAAAACTTTCAAATTGGTAGTTCTTCCCTTTCTATTTAAAGTTTACAATCATATAAGAGTTAATGATTTCTCAGATATTCATTGGAACACATCCAAAACCATTCTAATTCTAAAAATAATAAAGATAAATCTGACCCAGTAAATTATAGACCCATTTCTTTAATTAACGTGGATATTAAGATTCTGTCATCTATTCTGGCTAACAGATTGAAACGGATTTTACCCTCAATTATCTCGTCAGATCAATCAGGTTTTATGTCTCAGAGACATGCTTGGGATAATACTCTATCTTTAGAGACTATACTTCATCTCATTAAGAAAAATCCAAACCCTATATATGCTTTGATTATAGATGCATCAAATGCCTTTGACAGAGTATGTTGGAACTTTCTATTTCAAACTATGTTATGTTTTAATATTCCCTTATTCTTTATAATTTTTTTAAAAGTTTTATACAAGAATATGTTTACTAGACTATACATTAATGGTCAATTTTCTGCTCCGATAAAGATCACTAAAGGAACAAGACAGGGCTGTCCATTGTCCCCTTTTCTTTTCAACATTTACTTAGAACCTTTGCTATTGTTTATTACTCAAAATACTTTTCATAACATCGCTAGAATTCTTAATACTAATATTCATTTCTCTGCTTTTGCGGATGATTTAGTAATCTACTTTCAAACTCCATTATCTGATTACAGAAAGATAATGAATTCTATTGATTATTTTTCTTTGGTTTCCAACTATCTTTTAAATTCTACAAAACTCATATTTTCCCTTAAATCATTTAGCACACAAATCTTTTTTTGTTTCCAGACGATCATTTTCAGTTTACTTATAATATAAAATATTTAGGAATCAATTTAGAACACAATAATAAATCTTCCTTTCAAAATAATATTAATAAATTATGGAACTCTATATTGTCTGATATGGACAGATGGAAGCATCTAAACCTTTCATTTCTTTCAAGGGTGGCCATTATTAAAATGAATATTCTGCCTAAATTTCTTTACCAATTCTCATCATCTGATCAGATAATTTCAAAAAAATTTTTTGAGTCTGTAAATAAAGCTTTGGCAAAATTCATATGGTTCCCTAAATCTGTTAGAATTTCCTATTCTAGATTGGCATTTTCGAAGGACAAGGGAGGTTTGGGTTTACCTAATCTTATTCTCTATTATTTGATTGTCTCATCCAATAAACTTCTTACTATCTCTAAATTCAATAACACTTCTTATCCAAATCACTCTTTATGGATAAAATTATGGTATAATTATGTCATTTCTAATAATTTAAATCCTGAAGCTATTCCCTTTATCTCTCTGGATAGTTTATTTAATAAAAATATCTACAGTATTTAAACAAAGATTAGAGATTTCCAAACCTTACTCAAAATGTGTAAACTAGAAAAGATCTCGCACCATGTTCAGCCAATTCATCTAAACCCAAATATATTATTGGACAATAAACTTTTGAACTTAACAAACTATCCTTTAGTTAAAAATCTAAAAGTAGGAGATGTTTTGAAATATCTTGACTTGCCTTTATCTGACTGGCGTAAGTTATTGAAAGTAAACTGGAATTACTCACCAATTCTTACACAACTAAGAGCAATAATTAAAAACAAATTTGTATCTCTGGTCACCACAGACTCACAATTGAAAAACCTTAACACGATTATTAAAATACTTTCATCATCTGATAAAATGCTCTCAAACTCATATAAATTAATTAATTCTTTAATGATGGACCACAACTGTCTTTTATCTAATGTTTGGTTGAATTATAATTCCCAATTGTCAGAATCTCAGAAAGTCCTGGCTATTAGACACACTAAGGAATTTATCCCTTTTAAAAAATTAGCATACACACAATTAATGATTAATAATGATGCCTACTTTACCCCAATCAAATTAAACAAATTTAACCCAAATAAGTCCCCTTCGTGTTCATGCTGTTCTCATCCCCAAGCAGACCTCCTTCATATTCTATGGTATTGTCATTTTTCTCACAGATTGTGGACATCTTTGAAAGTCAGACTGCAGAAAATGGGATATCAAAATCCACGTTGACGGGAATTTGCTATTCTACATATTCCATTGATTCATCTTTCAAAAGTTGATATTCATGCTATCATTTTTATTTGCTCATTACTAAAACTTTATATAATACAAAATTGGATTGATCGTACTAAATTAAAATGGGTTACTTTCCAGAAAATGGCTTTTAAATTTATTGATGCTCAAAGATACTTAGGTGGAAGTCCAAAAAAAGCTATTAGAAAGGTTGTGTTAGAAAAGGTTCTAAACATATTAAATAGTTAATGTTAAATATTTTTTTTTTCCTCTCAGGTTGCCTAACTTGTATATAGTGTACATATGGTGTATGTTTTATTTCTAAATAACTTATCAAAATCTCATGAAGGTTGTTATCACTAGTTGAATTGTTATATGTTCATTTATGCCTTCTTGTTATGTATAATCTTTTAATTGTCTTGCTATTCATATAATTAATAAAAAAATTTTTGAGAAAAAAAAATCTGTCCTACATAAACTGCAGAACATGTACATAATACAAGATATACAACCCAATCCAAACTACAACTGCCAAATCTATGTATATCAAAAACATGAAGATTGTTATTGGTGGTAAACTGTTTATGTTTCACCACATATCTACATAAAGAACAATGACAACCAGGTTGACATCCAATCAGGATCCCCCTCAATTGTTATCTTTTGACTCAACTTCTTTTTGTAATGATTAAATATACCACCTAATGTTTTTCCTGTGTGATAAGAAAACAAACATCTTGAAGGTATGATTTCACTTAACCTATTGTCAGTCAATAAAATGGCCCAATGTTTTTGTATCAAACCCTCAAAAAGAGGGGTATTATGATCAAAACTTGTAGTTAACCTCAAAACATTTCGAACAGGAGCTTTTTCATGTCTGTATTCTAATAATTGAGACCTATCATATTTTTGGACCATAGTACATGTTTGAAGGATGTCTTTCTTTTTATAACCCCTGTTTCAAAACCTATTAACCATATCAGATTGTTGTTTAATCTGATCCTCATGAAAATAACAGGTTCTTTGAATCCTTAAAAACTGAGACTTAGGTATATTGCATATAATATGTTTAGGATGACAACAGGTAGCATATAACAAAGTATTGAACTGGGGATATTTATCACAGACATGACTATCCAAGGTACCATCATTCCTTTTAGTCACTACCACATCTAAGTAAACTATATTAATAAAGTCATATTTAACAGTAAATTCAATGCCCCACTTGTTTTCATTCAAATATTCAACAAACTCAGTCAGATATATCAAATCTAATTTCCACACCATCCAGCAGTCATCCAGGTACCTACGGCATATATCTATAGCATCGAGGAATGAATTGTGATTACTATCTTATATGATGTGCTCCTCCAAAAAAAAAAAAAAAAAAAACATAAAATGATCAGCACTGATGGGAGCAAAAGAAGTCACCATTCCTGTGCCCTTAAGCTGTAAAAAACAATCCCCATTAAAATAAAAAACATTTTTAGTCAATGTATGTTCAGTCAGGCATAACAAAAAAGTGTTAAAACCAGGACTGCATAATGGTGAACAGTTAAGTCAGTAATCTAATGCCATGAGCCCAGCCCGATGTGGTATGTTGGTATATAAGGCAGACTCATCCAGTGTGCACAAATACCACATTGGCTCCAATTGTATATCCTGCATAATGTTCAGAAATTGAGTTCTATCCTGGATCCTGGCCGGTATCCCCTTTAACAAAGGTAAGATATACGGACAGTAGTTCAGTTAATGAACCATTCCCTGATACAATTGGTCTGCCTGGTGGTTTATTGAAATTTTTATGGATTTTTAGGAAGCAGATACAGGTGTTGATCTAAGGGATGTGGAATGTTTAAGTGGAAGGCAACATCCTTACTTATAATCTCCTCATCCACAGTTGATAATAGAAATTTATCAATATCAGCCTTAAATTTGAAGGTGGGATCCAACATAATTTTTTGATAAAAACGATGATAGGACAGTTGTTTCTGGGCCTCTTCAAGGTACATAGACCAATCACACACTACTACTGCTCTCCCTTTATCAGCCTTACTTATCACCACATTTTTATTCCTTTGTAAATTATTTAAAGCATCTTGTTCATACTTTGATAAATTATTTGTATCTATGTCACTATTAGATCTAAAATTAAAATGAAAGTCCCTTAAGTACATCTTGCTAGAATGTGGAAACATATTTATTAACAGGTGGCATGAATTTAGATTTCCGAAATCTAAATTCTTTCTGCATTTCACCCTCAGACACCACATTATCATGAAAATATAGTTTCAAATGTAGCAGTCTAAAAAAATAAATGACATCATTGGCCAAAACATCCTCAGACACAAGCTAGGCGCAAAATTCAATCCTTTATTCGACAGGTCAATTTCAGAACTTGTAAGCGGTACAGAAGAAATATTGTGCACATTACATGCGTTTTTTATTTGATAATCAACAAATGTAACAATGTTTCTAAAATGGGGGTTTCTTTTATGTTTTCGACCAGCCCTTCTTCTAACCGTTTATCCCCATTTCTTTTCTTAGCTATTGGCGATAAGACTACATTATCAGTATCTGTGTCAATTGCCGAAAATGAATCTTTACCTGATGTTTCTACTGAATGAACAGATTTTTTTTTTAAAATAGACTTCTCCCTTTTCCTTTTATTTGGTATATGTACCGGTTTACTATTCTGCAAGTTAAAGGGTTTACCAAAATAGTAATCCCTTAAGTTCCTATTAAACTTTTTAATTTTACGTTCTTTAAGCTGTCTTTCAAATTCACCCAACTCCTTAGTTAATATAACAAAACATTCATGAAAAATATCCTGTTTTTCCAATTGCTTAGCCTCATCACACAGCTTAGTAACCTCAGCAATGGACTTGGCTATACTTCATTCATAAAATGCATACAAAATATTAACAAAATACACCGAAGCTGCTTGTTGGGCCTCACTCCATTCCCTTAATAGAGTGTTATCACCCTGACTCAGCAAAGGATGTAAACTTATATGTAAGCCACAAAGTGCAAGGTCTTTCATTTATTAATTAAATAAATTTAAATGCCACACATTAACACACAATAACTTCATAGATTTTATTAGTTTGGTAAATACACTAATCCACATAGAATCAGGATTACCAGTATCTTCCCTCATGATAAATTCACTGACAAGCATCTGTGTAAACACTTGTATATCATCTTTATCTGCTGAAAAACAGCCTTTAACTATATTGTACCTTATATTAAACACATTTTTCAAAACTGTATGTGAAAATTACAAAAGTCGAACCAATAGTTTGAATTAAATGTAGATGATCAAAACATTAACTATAACAGCAATAAATATTACAGAAAGAAATCATATAGTTGAACAGTACATACACATTTGCAATATTAAATAGGAATAACTGTGCATCCAGAGTGACAGTAATCAGAACCATCTTTTTTCTGAAGACAGTCTAACACTATAGCAGTCCCAGCGTGATCATTCACATACCCAAGATGATCTTCAAGAAGGAAATATTCTATTGTAATTTTTACTCAGCTAAATAAAATAACTTAATTGGAGACTTCATAGTGAGACACATGGATGTCCCACTCACCAGGTTAGATAAGGAGAAAGTCACTGTCAGCTGCCTGTCCGATGCCAGGATTCATCAGATCACACATGCACTCAGGTCTCTCAACAGCAAACACCATTATGACCTGATACATATCTCTCTAGACTATATGAAGAGAGACATGATTGAGCTCTTCAACTATATGTCCCAGGAGGTATATCCCTAGCCTTGAGCAGGATATTACCCTTACCTAGAATGATGTCACAGTATAAACAAAAAATGATCAATTTCAATAATTGGCTTAGTTTTTGGTGTCATTCAAAGGGGATCCAGTTTCTGTTAGCCTGGGATGACATGGTCGATAAACCTCACTGCTTTGCCAGAGATGGTTTGCACCTGGCACCACTAGGCTTTTGGGCTGCTGGCAAAGGCTCTTGCCTCTTCCATAGTGCCATTTTAGTCAAGGTCTTAAAAACAAAATTGCTGATGTGAAAATTGCCAGCCATAACAAAATAAGGGTTATGCTGATAAAAGCTAGGAGCTTAAACCAAAAACTGCACATCCTGGAAGCACTTCTATCAGTGGAGGATGTAGATGTCTGTGCAGTCACAGAAACGTGGCTCAAGGCCACAAAGAGTACCCTTGCTGTGCAAGGCTACAATGCCTTCCACACCTTCAGACTGCAAAAGGAACATGTGACAACCAAAGGAAGGGGTGTTTCTATTTATATTAGGGATAAATTCACCTCCCAACTAGTTAGATGGACAACTCCATGGAGCTATTCCAAGTTAAGATTACTGTGGGTAAGACCCTTATTCAAGTCATAGCTAGTTATAAATCCTTTTCCATGGATCATGATGCACATGAGGCCTACTTGACCAAAATGGAGTCAATCCAAATATTGCCAAACCCTCTGGTCATGGAGGATTTCAATTATCCCACCATCAACTGGGAAACCTACTCTAACCCTAACTCAATAGTGCAAAAGTTCCTTGACTTTGTTAACTCAAATGCCCTGCAAGAAATTGTTCAAACCCCAACAAGAGGAACAAACATACTAAATCTGGTCCTCACTAACATGGCAAACAGGTGTACCATCACAACTGTCAGACCATCATTTGTTAAATCTGACCACAAATCAGTTATCTTCGAACTGGCACTTACACCAGAGCTCACAAATGGCAAAGTCAGACTAAAAAACTTCACCAAATCAAACTATATGCTCCTACGGGAAGGTATAAATGCCTTCCAAGCCCCACCCCCCAGCTGGAAGGGGTAACTACACCAAAGCTTACACTAAAGTCCTGTACAATCACTTGTATAAGTGTGTAGACTCGACTATTCCAGAGAGAATCAAAGCAGAGACCAAGTAAAAACATACTGCCCTGGTGGGCATCCATCATCAGCAAACTTTACAACAAATGCAAAAAGTCACTTTCTAAGAAAACTAAGGCAAGGCCCCAACAATGAAAAAGCACCATCCTCAACTTCAAAAGGCAAATAAGACAACATGTCATATTGTCATATACAGGTGTCATAAGTCATATGTCATAAGGGTAACTTTGAGAAAAATTTAGCAATCACAGCCAAGGATAACCATAAGGCCTTTTACAGCTACATATGCAGCCTAAAAGGTAGGACCCAAGCATGTGCTGAACTAGTGACTAACAGTATCACACACACACTAATCCCACAGTGATAGCAAACTTGATAATAGACAGACTACATATAAAGAAAATGCAGGCCATTAAAGCCTTATCTAAGGCAAAAAATCACAGCCTCTATGGGACCAGATAGCATCCCAGGCTGTCTTCTAAACAAACTAAAACATGAACTAGCAACACCATGAATTACCCTATTCAATAACAGGCTTTGTTCCTGTGGAATGGAGAACAACAACAGTTATCCCCCTCCACAAAGGTGGCTTAGCAACAGTCTCAGGGAATTATAGACCCATAAGTCTAACCAGCCTCATCTGTAAAGCCATGGAATGTATCATCATGGACCTCATAAATAAAGATATAGGTGACCTCCAAACCCTGGATACGACCCAATTTGACTTCTTCAAGTGCAGATCCTGCCTGTTAAACCTGGTGGATTTCTTCAAAAATGTGACCAGGGCCATTGACAAGGGCAAATCTTTTTCACACACATACCTCGACCTGGCAAAGGCCTTTGACACTATCCCATACTCAGGCATTACTGTTAAACTTAGCAAACTGAAAGTAAACCCTTTTGTTGTAAGATGGTTTGCTGACTGGCTCACAAACTGGTCACACACTATCAAAGTGGGTGATTCCAGATCAACCAGCAGACCTGTCACTAGTGGAGTTCCACAAGGGTCAGTACTGGACCCCCTTATGTTTGGTATATACTTCTCAGAAGTTCAGACCAAAACTAAGGGGCTGTGGCTAACCACGTTTGTGGATGAGTGCAAACTGGGTACAATTATTGAACCCCCAAATGTAGTCAGTATATTTCAGAAGGGTCTTACGCAGATGCAGACCGATAACTGGTGTCTTAGTCATGGTCTCAAACTGAATGCAAAGAAATGCATCATCATTCCTTTGGTAAAAACAATGTCCCTTCAAGCTATCAAATTAACAACGATACCCTATGTATGTACGAAGTGGTAAGAGATCTGGGATCACAAGTAGACTGTGATCTTAACTTTGACTATCATGTGTCTACTGTAATAAGGAAGGCTTTCTACATAGCACCCTTGATTAGCAAAGGCATTGCCTCTAGAGCAAAGGAGGTTATAACCCTTTTATACTTGTCACTAATCAGGGCCATAATTGAGTAAGACACCCCTTTCAGCATGTACGTTACAAAGCACTTGCAGCAAATGGACAGACCTCAGAGATTTCTAACTAAGAAGATCAATGGACTCCAGCACATGCCTTACACAGACTGACCAAAGTCCCTCTCACTATACTCAGTAACGTATAGACTTCTTGGGGGGAGACTTATGCCTGCCTTATGGAGCAATCTCCGACCCAAACCTGATGAACTTACTGTACATCTGTCAATCAAACAGGACTAGGGCTACCTGTTCCAGGAACCTAAATATGGCCGGTGATTTGAATAGGACACGGTGGAGGTTTGTCTCCTAGCAACTGCCGTGTCTTTGGAATAGGCTGCCAATTCATGTGAGGCGGAGCACCTCTATGACACTGTTCAAAAGGAACCTGGATGAGTGGATGGGGCACCATAAATTCTTACCAGGAATAGCCCCCACAACTCTGCTGGACATGGGCAGTCATTACTAAATACAGTCCTGGGTATTGACTAGAGTATCTATAGTATTACATTGGGATGAAACGGCTAGGTTTGAAATGACCTCCAGGCTGATAGTCTAGTAACCTCTTATGATCCTATGATCCTATAATCTATATGGGAATATATGCATGTGCAAAGTGTCCCTTTAAATACAGTTATCCAGCTGCACTGAGTGTCTGTTTCTTTTGCTTGCATTATCATCATTGCCATTTAGTTTCACTGTTATAATAATACCTTGTACAACAATTTTGCCATTATATACATGCAAGGCATATGCAGGCAAGGTGATTTTTCCTATTGTACTTGTGTTTTGAGTACTAAACAGGACTTTTTTTACTTCATTCATAGGCATAAGTTGACATTCCTGATCTAGCATTACTTAAACCTTAATTATTGGTTATTATTCCATGTCAGTGTTGTATGTGTACTGACTTTGCTTTCTGATAGGATTATGTTCATCCAGTGCAGATTACACATATACAATAACATGCTAGTTTGTTTGCCTTTCGCATACAGTGTTGGAGGTTCTAGACTATCCTCTGCTTGTCTTCTCCTGGATTTGCTCATCCATGCTATAGCTTGGCTTGCATTGCTGACAGGCTTGATTGGATTCATTATCCACTGTGTACTGCAATCACCATATATTTCACTACAGCACAACTACTGGCAGTCATACAGCTACAGGTATGACTGTCACACAGGTCACAAATCTCAGCACTAGATAATGCGTAGGTACATCACTATTTCTGTATTGCACCATGGCTGCTATGCATCTTTGCTCTATTTGTCCATTTTCCTTCACCCATGTTGTACAGTGTGCTGTCTGTGTGATTTACCTCTCCTTAATGTTTTTTCCAGTCTTTGTCATGTCTTTTTATGTTTGTTATATGTTTAGCCTTGTTGTTTTCCCTTACTCTTTTTTTCCTTGTCTTTTCCATTCCTTCTTTTTTCAAAAATAAATAAATAAATAAATAAATAAATAAATAAATAAATACCATGGTCCTCTGACTATCCCTCAGATTTTCCTATTTCAGCATCTCTTGTGTGTCTCCCTTTTTTACCCTTACCCTATATGTGCTTTACTGTCTCCCTGTTTCCATGGTTATGTGCATTACTTGTGTTCCCCACACAGGTCCCTCACTCATTGTTAGCTACTGTAAGACAAGGTGAAGTGGCCATGATTGCCCTTCACTCTAATTCATTTTTATGCTGAATTTTGTGGATTCCTTTGGATTTTTGTGTATTATAATGAATATATTTATATATATCCATAAAAGCATCACAACAAAATCCGTAACTGCAAATATTGTTCACTTGAATGTTGTTGCCTGTCATCCGCTGTTGTTTGTAAATCTTGTTCACCTACATGGCTGATTCCTGCAGATTTGTCTTCCTTTATTGATTTCATGTTGCTTGCATTGAGCTTGTATAATTTCAATTGATGGGCATTGATAATGCACAGCCTGGTTTATGAGCTACTTGTTTGGACATCTATAGATATGACGTGACTGCTTGAAACTGTACCAACCTTGCTAAATATATCTATTTTGGGCTATGCTATTCTAGTTACACTAAGGCATATTAGCATATTACTTGTTTATTCCCAACTTTTGGGTGGAACTTGGTGAAATGTGCTGGATTCCACAAACTTTATGGAATCTGGACGTTTAAATGCTCGTTTATTCAGCTTATAAACAAAATTAATCTTAACAACCTACCTAGTCAGTAAATTGTTGTAATGCAAAAATTAAAAGATAGAACATACATAGATAAAATATGTATATTATGTTATATGTTATATTATATTATATTATATTATATTATATTATATTATATTATATTATATTATGTCATATCATATTGTTAAATACCATAAAATATTTATCTGGTAGCTCAACATTTTTTATTTTCATTTCCAGTTTTCAGTCTGTCAGAAAACACATGACAACTCTTTGCTATAGCTACTAGATGAAAATGCTTAAACGTAGGATAAACCTCACTACAGTTTTGAGTAAAAGAGTCAAGATAATGTACATACTTTGTATAGTTTACAGTTACTGCATGTTAGCTGATAAGGCTATTCATTAATGCAGACTCCATATTAATTGCATAAGCCAAATTACCTGTCCATGTATTAGATTCTTACTTGCAAAGGCAACATATTCGAAAGCCTGACCAAAGGTTGTGTAATACATTTTGTCTTAAGAGTAGTTGTACACTTATCCCTGAAGTATGAGAAATCACTACCTCCAAAGTTATAAAGTTATATTCAGAGTGAACTGTTGTAATTATCCCTGCTGCCACTCTTACTCTCTTCTTTTTTCCTTCTCCTGCTAATCTAACCATTTATATTGTTTTTTTCTTAGGTACCTGCTCTGTTCTTTCCCATTGTACTCTCACACACTACCAGACCTACTAAAGACCTTCTAGAGCTAACTGCAATCTCTACAGTACCTACAAAACATTGTATGTCCTGAATTGTTTTATTAAAATACCCTTCTGTTAATTTAAACTTTGTTGTACCATGCAGTTGCACATCACCAGAATGCAACCCCCCCCTCCATACTCACAATCTTTATTTATTTATTTATTTCCAGTTTGATGACTGGGGATGTCCACTGGGCTCAGGGAGTCCATTTTCAGTGGAGGCCCAGGGAGAAAAGCTCCATGTTACAAAGTTTAAATATAGATACAATATAGAAAAGAAGAACAATTTACAATTATGTTTCAGGTTGCAGGTGTAATTTCTTAAGTACATGTTACCTTTAGATATAGACACAGTATTATTAATGAACAATTTACAGTTACATTTCATGTTAGAGAGCAGGTGTAAATTTTTAGGTACATGGTACAAATTTGATATTTACAATATGTACATGTGTGGTAGCCTATAGATCATAGCTAGAAAGGCTAGTAATCATAGCTGGAGAGGGGTTTAGAGGTGGAGAGAGAATTAAAGGACTAGGTGGGGAGAATGCAGTTGCATTTTCTGTTAGAGTAAAGATAGGAATGTAACTGTAATTTAAAGTTTTCAAAGTTTGCACAGGTCCTTAGAGAGGAAGGAAGAGTATTCCATTTTTTTGCTAAGGAAAAGGATAGCAGGAGTTGACTAGCAGGCCGATTGGGTTTTCGGACAAAGATTAGGTTTTGGTGAGTAGATCTGAGAGTTCTCTGAGGGGTATAGGGGAGAAGGATATTGCATAGAGCAGGGCACTTAGAGGGTTGAAAGATTAGTTTGTGGGCTGTGGTAATCTGAAGATAGTCTAGATGGTTGGAGAGCCAGTGTAACAAATTAAGGGCAATACAGTGATGGGAGGAGTATTTGGCTTTGGTGACAAATTTAGAAATCTTATTACAACAGACTTCCAATTTTGAAGTGAGTGTGGCAGATAAGTTAGTTAATAGAGCAGTGCCATACATTAGTGAGGGGAGTAGACAGGGAGTGGCAAGAGATTGTCTGGTGGAAGGAGAGAGAAATTGGATGTTCCTGTATAGCATACCAAATTTTACATGGGTTTTCTTAATGTTTTGCTGGATGTGAGTGTCAAATTTCAGGTGTTCATCAATAGTGACCCCAAGTAGTTTGGCAAGGGGAACAACCTCTGTAGAGGAATTGTTTTGACTAATAATTTGGAATTCATTTTTATCAAGAGGGGAAGCTTTAGCCAGTAGTCTCTCAACAAATAGAAATAATTATGTAGTCCTTTCTACCCCGGGATCTTTCATTTCTAACTTTAAATGTTTTAAGCATTCACTCTACCCAGCTTTTGTCCATTGCTACAATCCACTAATCTGTAATCTCCCACTTGGCAAATACTTACCCTTCCTGTTTTTCCTGTAAACAGATTGGTTTTCTTGCCACCCCACAGCCCCGACTCAGGTCTAACTCCTCCTACTTGTACATCCTACTTTTGCTCTTTTTTCCACTACCTCTGTTAAACTAGTTTTACCTTAAATTTCCCCCTGTCTCCCCTCCTAGATGTCAGCATTCTCCGTGCCATAGATAAGCCCCTGTTTGACATTAGGCACCATCTTTTATTTTCTCCATTCACCTATCTAGCACCCGTACCACATTTCTCGGCTTCTGGTGATGAGCGGACATGCTATTAACTTAACAAGGTATATTACCTGTGTCCTCATATGATCCAAGTCTAACATGTTGGTTTCTGTATTCCTGAATGCTTCTATTTATTTATTAGTGTTGCTCAGCTTGCTCCAATATATTTAATGTTCACTTAAACAGCAAGGCTGATATCTTGACAATGGCTTCATAATATAGCAAGTCCAGCTAATTAGAGTACTTTACTGTTTTTTCTAAATACCTGAATGCCAAAATACTTTTTTTAGTAAATTTGCATCCAGTTCACCTAATCTAGCACCCTGTTTCCACA
>NC_056747.1:1044696011-1044730803 GCF_019279795.1 Protopterus annectens
ATAATTGCTTGCTGACTATACTATAGCATTTTAATACTATAAACTAAACTGCACTCTTTGTACTGCATTTGTCTCCCTTACTGTACCCATTAAATCATATGTTGTTGCTGTTTTCACTGCTGCAAAGCTTTTTTTGCTGTTTTCGCTGTTTGCAAAGCAATTGTGGCTACTTTTCACTGTTTGAAAAGCATCTGTTATGTTTATTCAGCTTTCCCACCAAGCAGTGTTTTAAATAAATGATTTGTTTGCTGCTTAAAGCATTCTTTAGTGTATGCTTGCTGTTTTATGCTGTTTAAAGCATTTTTAGTGTCTCACTGCTGTTTTTCTGCTGTTAAAACATTTTTTAGTGTTTCTCCCCTAAATTATTGTAGCTAGTAGCTGTAGCATAGTCCAGATACAAGTTTGCTGCATGTTTGTAGTGGCTGTTTTATTCTCAGCACATTTTTCAAACCATCTTTGATTGGAAGGGTCCTTCTGTACCCTTGTGAGAGAAGTGTGCTGATTGGAACCTGTCTGGTGAAGGGTGATTGGTCTAGGGCTTGGAGTCATACCAACCAAGAAAAAGAAAATAAATAGCACAAACGACAATAAAGCACAAACTTTGAAAGAAGACAACAACAACCATGAAGGGCTAAAAACCCTGGCAAAAACCAAAACCTTCAGCCAAAGAAAAAGGATGAAGGACAATCACAATGTAACTAGTCAAAATCCTACATAATTGAAAAGAAGCAGAAAAGGCCCTAACAAGAAAATCCATAACAAAAGATAAACAACCTAACAAAGAAAGAGAACCCCAAACAGTACTTAGGTTCATAGGTTCATAGGTAGGTACTAGGCTATCTGCCCTAGGGCATTTATAAGCCTAGCCAGAATGTGCTGGCTTTCACCTCCCTTTTAGATTAGATTCCTGAGCCTCTGTCCAGCAGGGCCATAGAAGTGATCCCAGGAGTAAATTTATGATTTCCCATCCACTCATCAAGATTCTTTTCAAGAGGGTCAGTGAGGGGCTCTGCCTAACATGGATTGGGATTCTATTTCAGAGCGAGGGAAGCCTCTTGGATATGAATCTATCCCTCCAGCATGTCCTATTTATTGTTGTGATAACCCAAACGCACAACTGTTGAATTCCAGACACACACAAAAGTAAAAAATGTCAGGTATATCCAAACGTAGTCCAGCCAAGCTTGAAATAAACTGGTACGAAAATAATATCCTAAACGCAGGTTTATTGCTTTTTAAAGACAATACACGTTTTCGCTACTGTTCGACAGTAGCTTCCTCAGAGAAACAGAGCCCACACAAACGCCAAGCATTTAAACTCGTGAGTGGCGTGCATACGTAGACTCACGCCACTTCTAATTAAGCAGTAGTATGCATAAATTAGCTACTAGGTGTTAAATGCATCTAAAGAGACACAAAACATTTCAAGTTCAATGCTATATTATATAAAAAATATTTATACATTTAAAAACATTGGATAAATGAATAAATAAATTAATCCTTCAAGTAGCGTCAATACTTACTAAAATAACGCATATTATGCGAAAACAGCAATACTGCTATACATTTTCTAAAATATATAAATAAAAAAGTTTAATATAATAGACTTTAAGATCTAGCTATTAGATCTATTGAATTAGACCATGTCAAATAAATATAAGAATATATGTCTAAAAATGTTCTTCTTTACTTAAAGATTATTAAAAGGTAATACTATATAGTTAAATAAGTCTATAATGGTACAATCAGTTGGTATCTCAATAAATATATTAATGAAAAATAAAAATCTTCTTTTTATATATATATGTATATACTTTCAGAAAAAATTTTAAAAATTTAAAAGTTTTCAAAAGTTGAATAAACATTTTGAGATACTGTATTATGTGTTCACAAAACCTAGCTTTTTATCTCAAAGTGCTCCTTAATTTTAAAATACAGTTGATGTTACAGTTTTCATTTAAACCAGGTATGCAAAACGCATCAAGTTTTAATTGCCATTCTAATTCACTAGCTTCTAAAAGTAGTGAAATAGGACCTCCTCTGATGGAGTAAGGTACATGGTCTATGGCAAGAAAGTGAAAACTGTGGCTAGGATTACTCGAGATATGTTTCGCCAAAGCATTGTCTACTTTATTTTTCTTTATAGCATAGATGTGTTCATACAGCCTTTCACGCAGTTTACGGTCTGTTTTACCTACGTAGAAGGCTGGACAACAGTCACATGTAGCTAAGTAGACAATAGATTTAGACTCACAGTTCATTTTGTGATTAATGTAATATTTTCTATTTCTAATGGTGAAAGAGTTTGATGTTCTCAAATGTTTACAATAGTTGCAGGAACCACACATAAATGTCCCCTTTTGTCTCGAATTAAAATCAGGTTAGTTATTTCTTTCCAAAAGCATTTTAAGATTGCTGCCTTTTTTATACACTATAATTGGATTTTCTCCCAGTTTTTCCATCAGTTGTAAATTATTCCTGATGAAAAAACAGTTTTTGAAAACTATGTATCTAATCTGAGTAGAAACTAGTAATAAGCTGTTTAGCAATAGGGATGTTGGAACAATTCTGATTGTTGATGATGTTTGAAATAGGAGAATCAAAAAGGGAACAAGAATGGTTACTCCGTGTATTGCAACAGTCTTTAAAAAGTAGTGGTGTGAAAACTCCATTAAGTCGTTTTCGACCAACTTCTTGGATCGTCTCATCAACCAGTACTGATGGGTAACCCCGGTTGAGAAACATATCTTTCAATAGTTGGCATTCACTTTGAAAAACTGTGTCCAAAGAACACATCCTAGCTGCTCTAATGAGTTGCCCTTTAATTATTGACCATTTTTGTTTGAAAGGGGGGCAACTTGAAAAGTGAAGAAAGGAATTGCAATAAGTAGATTTTCTAAAAATAGATGAAGAGTAAATGTTTTTTACAGGGTCCTTATTAAGTTTCACGTCAAGGTAGTCAATCTCTGTAGTGGAAAAATGGTAGGTAAATTTAAGGAAGGTAGTTGTAGAATTGAAAAAATTAATCAAATCTAATGCTTCATTCAAATTCCCATTAAAGAGAATAAAGACATCATCTAGGAATCTGGTATAGTATTTAATGCGTGGCATCCACTCTGGGTTATTAAAGATGTAATATTTTTCCCAGTATGCTACAAATAGGTTTGCCACGCTGGCACCACATGGTGAACCCATTGCTATCCCTTGTTTTTGTAAATAATATTCTTTATTAAAAATAAGGAAGTTGGATGTAAGAATTATGTCTAACAATTCAGATACTACATCAATTTCTCTCTGAGTTGCATTTAGCTCTTTCAAGATTAGTGTAATCCATTCTATCGCTTCATTATGTGGGATAGACGTATATAAATCAACAACATCAACTGTAAGGAAGTTGTTAGATATGTCAAAGGTCAAGTTGTTTATACTGCTAAGAAATGACCATGAATCCTTACAAATTTCTGAGATTTTTTTTATATATTTCGAAAGAATGTTATCCACCAGTTGTGCACAAGGATATGTTATTGATCCGCGGCCATCAATAAGGGCACGTATAGGGGGATTATTAATGTCTTTATGTATTTTGGGGATCCCAAATATTATGGGGACCTTAGGAAAAAGAATGTCAATGTAATTATACGTGTCAAAGTCAATCTTGGCACCTATAAAGAGGTCCCGGAAATAACCTCTAATTCTAGAATGAGTTGTGTTCATTTCATTGAGTGAAGATAAAGTATATGCTGAACTTTGTAAAACTGTAAGCATTTTGGTAATATATTCAAAATTGTCAAAAATGACCAAACCTCCCCCTTTATCTGGTTTAATAACCCTCACAGGGGATGCACAAAGATTGTTAAAAGATATAAGCTGCTCCCTCGATATATTAGGTTTCACATGCTTGTTACTTACGTGTGACATTAGACCAAGATGTCTAATGTCTAGTTCACACATATTTTCAAAAGTAAGTAACGCAGGATGTAAAGGGGGGTTGAATGTGCTGCTAGACCTTAGAGAATCAGAGGGCATAATGCTTGAATTATTAAATAGTAAGTGTAGGTTAAGCTTCCGCACGTAACATTTTAAGTCAATAATGGTTTTTGCCAAATTAAAATGTTTACTAGGTACAAAAGTATTACCATAAGCCAAAAGTTCAATCAATGGATAATCAAGTTCGATACTAGAAAAATTGTACATTTTGAAATCGCCCTGTGCATTAGTTAACATCCTTGTTTTTTTCTTTACATAAGCACCAGTTTTATTGCCATCAGGTTCAAGTGTTACCGATAGTTGTTTCGGTTCTTGTTGTTGTTCTTCTTGAACCGATTGTTGCGTGCTCCTAAAAAATTCCCCTTGTTAGAGGTATTATTAGAATTGTTGTTGACTGCAGTTCCTTGTTGATAGTTCCTAGGATTGTTATTGTTGGCTCGGATTCTATTACTCCGTCTAGGTACCTCAATAAATTCATCCTCTATTATTTCTTCTATAACATCCGTGTCAGACATATTAGAGTTAGCAGAATGTGTTTGTATATCAGAGATATTTTTAAAGTTTTTGTCTTCATCATTAAATTGCAATTTAGGATAGACATTGTTTTGCATGTACGCTGTTCTCTCTCTTGAAAGTTTCTTAACCTTATTCAATTTAAGTTTGTCCACTAGCGCGTCAGTGTTAGAAAAGATGCGACTATAATCATATTTGTACCTGTTAAAGTCAAGGTCGCTTTTAATAGAATCATCCAGTTCATTCACTTTAGTTATTAAAGAAGTGATGTGTAGAGAATAATGTTTGGCCATTAATTCTAACAGTAAAGCCCCCTGTTGGTCAAAGAGGGCCGTAAGATCGTTGTAAAATGCACTGTCTACAAATAGGCCAGTAGGAAAAAAAGTAGTGCGAAGACCCTTAGGTACTACTTTATCGTTCAAACATTGTCTAAAATAGGCCACTTCAAGTTGTAACTTTTTCAGTTTAACTAATTTACTGTCAAAGTTCTTAAGTTTATCTGCAATATTATTGTTACTCACTATTAGGGGTTCCATACCCACAGCCGGCCGTTCCAATGTTGATGATGTGACAAAAGTAAACTTGTCTGTGTTCTGGATCCAATCCTGGATCGGTGGAACGCCAATAAGTGCTTGGTCTGGTCCCCTTGTTGCACCTTCATGTGTCCGATTACCAGGTGTAGTGGAAATTCATTCACTTCGTTGTGGTAGTGGTAAAATAAGTGCAGGTTTGTTGCTGGTCGAAGGATTAGGTGAAATTGATTCATTCCCAGAGTTGCAGGTGGCGTTAGGTACATTTTGATCTAGTAGTACCCTTTGTGCACTCAAATGCTGAGGTTGCGCTGGTGGAATCGTGGGAAATGCTGTAAGATCAACAGCACTGTTATTACCATGAATGTTAGATTCAAACTGGGCAACGGTAGATGTGGCTGTTTCTCTCTTATCCATAGCATCTAAGCGGATAGAAAACAAGTCCATACGCTGTGAAATAGAGCGTAGTAGTGACAAAATATCCGTTTGTTCAACTGGTTCATTTTGAGTGTTTGAACCAAAAGTGTTCGGAGTTCCTGGGCTAGAATGGATACCTGAAGCCATAACCCAAACGCACAACTGTTGAATTCCAGACACACACAAAAGTAAAAAATGTCAGGTATATCCAAACGTAGTCCAGCCAAGCTTGAAATAAACTGGTACGAAAATAATATCCTAAGCATGGTTTATTGCTTTTTAAAGACAATACACGTTTTCGCTACTGTTCGACAGTAGCTTCCTCAGAGAAACAGAGCCCACACAAACGCCAAGCATTTAAACTTGTGAGTGGCATGAATACGTAGAATCATGTCACTTCTAATTAAGCAGTAGTATGCATAAATTAGCTACTAGGTGTTAAATGCATCTAAAGAGACACAAAAAATTTTAAGTTCAATGCTATATTATATAAAAAATATTTATACATTTAAAAACATTGGATAAATGAATAAATAAATTAATCCTTCAAGTAGCGTCAATACTTACTAAAATAACGCATATTATGCGAAAACAGCAATACTGCTATACATACAAAGTTCAGCATATACTTTATCTTCACTCAATGAAATGAACACAACTCATTCTAGAATTAGAGGTTATTTCCGGGACCTCTTTATAGGTGCCAAGATTGACTTTGACACGTATAATTACATTGACATTCTTTTTCCTAAGGTCCCCATAATATTTGGGATCCCCAAAATACATAAAGACCTTAATAATCCCCCTATGCGTGCCCTTATTGACGGCCGCGGATCAATAACATATCCTTGTGCACAACTGGTGGATAACATTCTTTCGAAATATATAAAAAACATCTCAGAAATTTGTAAGGATTCATGGTCATTTCTTAGCAGTATAAACAACTTGACCTTTGACATATCTAACAACTTCCTTACAGTTGATGTTGTTGATTTATATACGTCTATCCCACATAATGAAGCGATAGAATGGATTACACTAATCTTGAAAGAGCTAAATGCAACTCAGAGAGAAATTGATGTAGTATCTGAATTGTTAGACATAATTCTTACATCCAACTTCTTTATTTTTAATAAAGAATATTATTTACAAAAACAAGGGATAGCAATGGGTTCACCATGTGGTGCCAGCGTGGCAAACCTATTTGTAGCATACTGGGAAAAATATTACATCTTTAATAACCCAGAGTGGATGCCATGCATTAAATAATATACCAGATTCCTAGATGATGTCTTTATTCTCTTTAATGGGAATTTGAATGAAGCATTAGATTTGATTAATTTTTTCAATTCTACAACTACCTTCCTTAAATTTACCTACCATTTTTCCACTACAGAGATTGACTACCTTGACGTGAAACTTAATAAGGACCCTGTAAAAAACATTTACTCTTCATCTATTTTTAGAAAATCTACTTATTGCAATTCCTTTCTTCACTTTTCAAGTTGCCCCCCTTTCAAACAAAAATGGTCAATAATTAAAGGGCAACTCATTAGAGCAGCTAGGATGTGTTCTTTGGACACAGTTTTTCAAAGTGAATGCCAACTATTGAAAGATATGTTTCTCAACCGGGGTTACCCATCAGTACTGGTTGATGAGACGATCCAAGAAGTTGGTCGAAAACGACTTAATGGAGTTTTCACACCACTACTTTTTAAAGACTGTTGCAATACACGGAGTAACCATTCTTGTTCCCTTTTTGATTCTCCTATTTCAAACATCATCAACAATCAGAATTGTTCCAACATCCCTATTGCTAAACAGCTTATTACTAGTTTTATTACCACCTATAACACTAACTCTACTCAGATTAGATACATAGTTTTCAAAAACTGGTTTTTCATCAGGAATAATTTACAACTGATGGAAAAACTGGGAGAAAATCCAATTATAGTGTATAAAAAAGGCAACAATCTTAAAATGCTTTTGGAAAGAAATAACTAACCTGATTTTAATTCGAGACAAAAGGGGACATTTATGTGTGGTTCCTGCAACTATTGTAAACATTTGAGAACATCAAACTCTTTCACCATTAGAAATAGAAAATATTACATTAATCACAAAATGAACTGTGAGTCTAAATCTATTGTCTACTTAGCTACATGTGACTGTTGTCCAGCCTTCTACGTAGGTAAAACAGACCGTAAACTGCGTGAAAGGCTGTATGAACACATCTATGCTATAAAGAAAAATAAAGTAGACAATGCTTTGGCGAAACATATCTCGAGTAATCCTGGCCACAGTTTTCACTTTCTTGCCATAGACCATGTACCTTACTCCATCAGAGGAGGTCCTATTTCACTACTTTTAGAAGCTAGTGAATTAGAATGGCAATTAAAACTTGATGCGTTTTGCATACCTGGTTTAAATGAAAACTGTAACATCAACTGTATTTTAAAATTAAGGAGCACTTTGAGATAAAAAGCTAGGTTTTGTGAACACATAATACAGTATCTCAAAATGTTTATTCAACTTTTGAAAACTTTTAAATTTTAAAATTTTTCTGAAAGTATATACATATATATAAAAAGAAGATTTTTATTTTTCATTAATATATTTATTGAGATACCAACTGATTGTACCATTATAGACTTATTTAACTATATAGTATTACCTTTTAATAATCTTTAAGTAAAGAAGAACATTTTTAGACATATATTCTTATATTTATTTGACATGGTCTAATTCAATAGATCTAATAGCTAGATCTTAAAGTCTATTATATTAAACTTTTTTATTTATATATTTTAGAAAATGTATAGCAGTATTGCTGTTTTCGCATAATATGCGTTATTTTAGTAAGTATTGACGCTACTTGAAGGATTAATTTATTTATTCATTTATCCAATGTTTTTAAATGTATAAATATTTTTTATATAATATAGCATTGAACTTGAAATGTTTTGTGTCTCTTTAGATGCATTTAACACCTAGTAGCTAATTTATGCATACTACTGCTTAATTAGAAGTGACGTGATTCTACGTATTCACGCCACTCACAAGTTTAAATGCTTGGCGTTTGTGTGGGCTCTGTTTCTCTGAGGAAGCTACTGTCGAACAGTAGCGAAAACGTGTATTGTCTTTAAAAAGCAATAAACCTGCGTTTAGGATATTATTTTCGTACCAGTTTATTTCAAGCTTGGCTGGACTACGTTTGGATATACCTGACATTTTTTACTTTTGTCTATTTATTGTTGTGCTGAGGTTTAAATCCCTGGAGCATGTAGCTCTAAGGGATTTGGATTTCTTGAGGTGGAGCATGTCCATTAATTCTGGGTTAGACATGGCCTTGTACGTCAGGCAGAGATCACCTCTGAGTAGACGGTAAGCAACTGAGTAGAGCTGGAGTTTCTTTAGTCGAGCTGCATAGGGCATCTGTTTGAGGCCCATGATCCTCTTGTTGAGGTACTTTTGGGGTCAACTAGCTGTTGCAGGTGTCAGGTAAGGTACATCCCAAATGGGGCATTGTACTCAATTATGGGTGCGATGAGTAGAGGGGCACAATGACCTCTCTTGATCTAGATGAGAACCCTTTTGTGATTAGGTGGGCTATATAAAGGTTTTTCTAACCACTTTGGCAATGTGATTATCAAAGGAGAGGTTACTATCTACTTGGGTCTCCAGATCCCTAATTACATCTTCCGTACTTAGTGGATTACCACCTATGTGGTAGTTTGTGGGCACTTTGTTTTTCCCAAAGGGGATGACTATGCACTTTTTGGCATTTAGCTTGAGGCCATGGTTCTGACACCAGGTGTTTGTCTCCGTAAGACCCTTCTGGAGGATGCTTGTGTCAGCCAGAGAGTCGATTATGGCTCCCAGTTTGCAATCATCCGCGACCTTGGTCAGCCACAGTCCACCCATGCTTGCCTGTACCTCAGAGAAGTATATACCAAACAAGAGGGGTCCCAGGACTAAGCCCTGTGGGATGCCAGTTGTAACCGGTTTGGAGTCAGACATGGCACCCACAACTCTGACCATGTGGGTTCTATCCCTGGGCCATTTTGCAACCCATTTCGTGACATAGGGGTTGATATTCAAGCTGGTACTACAGGACTAAAAAAAACTACCAAATACAAAATCATGCTAATATCCAAACACACAACCCAAAGTAAACAAATGGACAAAAGCAATAAAAAAATAATACATCAAATACATAAAGTCCTGTAATACTGTAAACAGCAAAACAACAAAAAGGAAATGTTCACAGGAGTAAATAAATGCTGGGGAAGTCCATAAGGAAGAAGTGCAGTAGCTATAAAATATACTCCAGTCGAGCAAAAACAGGAGATATAAACACCTAAACAGGAAAGGCACTGATCTAAACAACACCAGTGCCAAAAAAGTCTCACAAAAAGAAATACTTCCTGTAATGCAAGAACAACAAAAAAGAATGGCAAACAAAACAAGCAAGCTGGGCATAATTAACCCCCCACCAACTGAACAAGCAAAGAGGGCATAGCTAGAACCTTTACAGCAAAGACATCACTACATCGGGCAACCCAAACAAGTCTCAGAACAGACATCAACAGGAAATATGCTCGAGCAACTGCTGGCATCCAGGCACAACCATAATCCTCATACAAACATTTATCAAGTGTAATGAGAAACAAATGGGGCACTGAATAGCTGCACCGAACATCATCCCAAAAACCAGACAACCTATTACATTGAAGAAAAACATGTTCTGCAGTCTCTAAAGTCCACATCCAGCATGTGGACATGACTGGGCCCCCACTGAATGAAAAACATAGGAAGACCTCACAGACAACTCATCAAGGGAACAACACCACAAAAAATCACTGCAATGGGGCAAACAGGCATAACCCTGCCTACAGTGACCCAGCCCCTGCAGCCTCCCAGATGAATAATCTTGACACCAATTAATGGCATAGAAATCGGTCTAAAGATAAGAATACCACTCTTGCCTAGAAGGAGGAAGGGCACCCAAGATTACATGCCACCCAAGCAACAAAGACTGAACTTCCCACAGCTCCCCAGAGGGGGATCTCCATGCACACTTCCCAGCCAAACAAGTCAGCCAAAACCAGCCAGACAAAACTGGGAGCAAGCGACCAAGCAAAGAAAGATTAGCAGCCTGCAAATGCCACAAAACAGGAAAAAGAAATATAGTGTACAGAAAAAGAACAGGGTGGAGCAGCCCAACACCACCTGAAGCAGGAGGAGAGCACAAAATACCCCTCCACACAGGCATATAAGTCATCCCCCAAAAGAAAAGAAAAACTTCAGACAAAAGACAGGTAGACCAAGAATAGGGAAGCAAATAAATAGAAAAAAAATATACCTCAAAGTACCCAGTGAAGCACCATTCAACAAATAAACATTCTTGCAAAAAAGACAATGGAAAGGAGCACCAAAAGGCCAATCGCTGAAAAGCCTTATCAAGAAGATGATCACAAGACACCAATACATAGGAAGGAATACCAAATGCCACACCCAAAATGGAGAGGCCTGCAGAGAAAAAAGAAACTTCCCCAACACTAGGGACTACACCAAAACCACTCGATTTAGCAAGATTAAGGGAGAGACCCACCAATGAAAAAACAAAGAAAAATATTGCATATAAGTCAGCAGAATAGCAGAAGACTCAGCAAGCACCATCATATCATCTGCATAAGACAGAAAACAAGGCACCAAAACACCAGAACAGGAAAAAGAAAAAGGTGCCAAAGAAAAATGGGCCTGCACCTTGAAAAACACTGCACCCACCAACAAAGGTGAAGAGGTAACTGCTCAAAGAGCATCCTAGATGCACACCATTCTTCTACACCTAATCATCTATTCACCACAGGAACAATAACTGAAGCAAAATAAATAGAGGAAATGCACTGAAGAAAAAGAAAGCCAAATCCAAAGGCTTTCAAAATGTCCGACAAGGCCTCATGGCTAACATTATCAAATGCCTTAGTAAGGTCACAAGAAAGGAGCAAAGCAGAAGGAAAACAGTGAACATAGGAAGTAACAGACTTCGGTAAAAGTAAGAAACCCTCCATATGTCTGCCTGATAGAATCCAGAATCCAAATGAAAATGCATCCAAGAAAGGAGGAACAACTGCAACTTGTGATCAGTGTCATACAATGAAATGGGGTGCCAATTGGGTAAGACCCTGTGATCACCCTTCTTCCAGAGAAACTTAAGGGCAATGTGCAAAAATTCAGGATGGGAAAAACCATGAAAAAAACACTCATTAAAGAACTGAACTAACACAGATGACTGAACAACAGAAAGATAGTGGTAAAAATGGTTTGAAAGCCCATCCCACCCTGAGGCACAATCAGCCTTAAAAGAGGAAATAGCCCAGTGAACCTCAAACAAGGTAATTGGGGCATCTAGTGCAGGCCTACAAGTAGCCAGCATTGCCAGAATGGGCCATGACTCAGCAGAAGAAACCTTACCACCATACAAGGAATGCAAATAAGAGTTAACTTCCTGCAAAATACCATCCTTAGTAGCCACAATTTCACCAGAAGAAGTGAACAAACTATTAGTAAAGGTCTCTATCCTAAGCACACGCTTGCCCACATAAGGAAGGAACTCCTCACCTCTACCCTTAAAGGAGTGAGCTAAGTTCCAAAGAACTGCTTTGACCCAAGCAATATTGTGCAAATGCAGCTCACAAAGATGCTGAAGAGCACTAACAGGGTCCTGACACATATCAGGAGACCTGACACACAGCAGGGTCTTGACGCCCAGCAGAGTCCTGATATACAGCAAGGTCCTGACACACAGCAGGGTCCTGATGCCCAGCAGGGTCCTGATGCACAGCAGGGTCCTGATGTCCAGCAGGGTTCTGACACCCAGCAGGGTCCTGACCAAGAGGATCAAAGGGCTCAAACAGATGCCATATGCTGCCCGGTTAAAGAAACTCCAGCTCTACTCAGTGGCATACCGCCTGCTCAGAGGCGATCTGTGCCTGACGTATAAAGCCATGTCCAACCCGGAATTAATGGACATGCTGCACCTCAGAAAATCAAATCCCATCGAGCTACGCGCTCGAGAGACTTGAACCTCAGCACTGAAATAAATAGGACATGCTGGAGGGAAGATTCATAACCCAGAGGCTCCCTTCACTCTGGAATAAAATCCCAGTCCAGGTTAGGCAGAGTCCCACATTGACTCTCTTCAAGAGGAATCTTGATGAGTGGATGGGAGATCGTAGGTTTACCCCGGGTATCACTTCTGTGTCACTGTTAGACAGAGGCACAGTATACTAACCTCGAAAAAGGGCATAGCAAAATAAATTTAAAATGGGTGGCGAAAGCCAAACACACTCTGGCTAGGCTTATAAATGCCCTAGGGCAGATAGCCTAGTATGAACCTATGAACCTATGATGTACAGCAGACTGAAAATCAACATATAAAGCATTAGACATTTGCTTACACTGAAAATATTAAGACTGGGCAAACCAGTTATAATGAGCAACAAACTTCTCCTTACAAGCCAACCACCATGAGAACAGAGAAGAAAAGAAAGGCAACAAAGTAAAATGATCATCCCATAGCTTAGAAATAACCTCTTGCCAAGCAAGAGTAAAAGTCCAGGGAGCAGTACATCTAGACAGACCCTTACCTTTAGATAAGACAGGTAAGACACTAAAAGAAAAAGACAAGCTTTGTGGTTGGTAAAATGCACAAAGGACAAAGAAGAAGAAACTACAGCAAAGATGGGGGAACAAAAACAATAATCAATGCAGGTGCATGCAGTGCATTGAAAATAAGTGAAAGTATCAAGGCTGCACACAGTAAGGGAAGCCAGAAATATAATGTCTTTACAACAATGAACACTAGGGTCTTGCCTAGAAATGGAATCCCATGGTGCAACACCACAATTAAAGTCCCCAAAAAATTATGGGACAATCAATAAAAAATAACGCCATAATAGCTGAAGCAATAAACAGCACTCAGCCCCAGAAATAAAGCCATAGACAATAACAAAACATGTAAATGAATGTCTATACAATAAATCCACCACCAAAGCTCTACCAGGCAGAAAATAAACAATATTCCTAACCACCACCACCACAGACTTATGATACAAAACCACAATGCCAGACCATCAATCAGTTCCCAAAGACCAAACCACTCCCCTCCCACAAACCTCCCCCCTGCAAACAAGAGTCAAGACATTTTGCCTATATCTAACAAACAAATGATACCAGAAGAAAGGGAAGTCTAAGAATGCATCGCCAAATGCCTAGATAAGAACACCAGGTCATCAGTAACAATAGGAGAATCATCATCCAAAAACATCTTGATGCATTTAAGCCATAAAGACCTCTGTTTAGAACCTGAAGACCCTGACTGGGACTCAGGCAGATCAGAATTAACATCTGCCTCACAACCAACATCCTCTGAAGAGCCCAATGCCTTAGTACTGGCATCAGTAAAGGAATCAGTAGACAACCAATGCAACTTCTTATTGGAGTCTAGCATCTTAGTGCCAGTAGGAACAACATGTATAACAGGGGAAAGGGGAATCCCTGTAGAAAGGCCAGTAACTACAGGGCCTGGTGGCCTAGATGACAAACAACCACCTTTAGAATCCCCAGAAGGGGTAACAGGATCTGGAGCTGGTAAAGAAGAAGGCAGTGGTCTGATTTGGGAGCCATAGCCTGCTACAAAGAGGAATCAACAGGCTCAACACCAGAAGCTGGCTAGCTTATTACTGCTTCAGAACTAACAGACAAATTGGTAGAACATTCAGCTGAAGCAGAAGCTGCATGGGGCACAGCAAAACAACCAGAGTCCATACGAACAGGAATACAAATGACACCATTGGGGACAAGCCCTAGCAAAATGCTCAGACAACCCACAATGAGTACATCTCCTAAAAGGACATGCAAACACCAAATGTGAGAAATCACTGCAAAAAGCATCATTTAGGCTGTCCTGCATATCTCAAAATACCCCTCTGACCAGCCAACATACAAGCACCAGACAGATGAGAACCACCAGTATCTAGTACATGTAAGGCCACCCAGGCCTCCCAGACCCCATATCAAACACCACCAGTATCAGTATCAAAAGACATTCTCACAGAAGAAACATCTGCACAATGTGAGAGCAAAAACTCTCTGATATGAGCCTCAGTAACATAAATAGAACAGAAATACAAAGTAATCTTATGCTTGTAATGAATGTCCATTTCAGACAACACATAGTCAGACCAAGGCTTCTGATAATTATGCTTAAAAAAGTAGGAACAAAAGCAGAAGCAGCCTGCTGAGTTTCAAAGTAAGAATCAGCAAAAGCATCCCTCCCCAGAGAATAATACCACATAAAGACTGAACTGAAACAGACAAAGGCTTCAACAAACAGTGCCAAATAAACTTACATGCTAAAGGTTGACCTGAAACAGACTTTAAATGCACCAAAGGCTTAGAAACAATCCTTGTTTGTCCAGAAGACCCAAACTGACTGCCAGAAGTAAAACCTGCAGTTTTAAACACAGATGCATAGGATTTAGCTTGAGAAGCCACAATAGAGGCAACAGAAGCTACAGCACTAGTGGAAGTAATCGTCTTCTCCACTGGGGGAGCTAAAATGGCAGACAGTGAAGCAGCAGAAGCCTGAGAACAATCTTGGAGCTCCATAGAGTCGCCCCAGTCAAGTACATTCAAATTATAAGCATCTTTCAAAACAGTAGAAAATGCAACAGAACCCTGAGACTCATGCAAAGAAGATAAAGGTGAAAAAGGCACCAAAACACCATGAGAAGCCAAACTCGAGGCAGTAATAGTAGAAGCAGCAGCAGGACTCAAAACTCATGCTGCAGAAATGGCCACCATCTGCCAACAACAGGAAGCGGAAGCTAGGGCTTGGAGTAAGCACTCTCACTGGTTCTTCTGAGTTTTTTTTTTTTAGTTTTTAACTTCTGGTATTTAAGCTCTGCATTTGAGCCAGTTTCTGCTTGTTTGAGCATTGTAAAACACCACATATTACTGCGCAATTGTGTGCCGTAGCCGGACAGATAATTTTGACAATTATTCCCTTAGATACAGTTGTAGTACATTAGTGTAGTCCTTATCTTTAGAACACCTCCTGTCTAGGAAGCATTGCTAGTGAGATGTCACCTATTAAGCCACCAGCCAAAACCCCATCAGAAATACCCATCTACAGAGCACCTCCTATATCAGTACTGAAAGAACCCCTTTGTGATAACAGTTCTTCAAACTTGGCATTATGGACAGTTGGACTACCCTTGTTTCTCCTGCCAGCCTTGTTGACTTGGGTCTCCTGAGGCAGTGTAGTAACTGCCTCATGTACACTACCAATCCTCTTCTAACAAGTCAGTCTAGTATAGAGTGCAAGAGATGTATCTACACCTAGAATCTTGAATCCCTGCTCTCTCACACTCAAAACAGTAACACTGAAGAGGTTGTCAACTCACCCACCACTAATCAGGCACATAGAACCACTACTCATACACATAGTATGCATCCAACACATAAATTAACATATCAAACCAAAAATCTCAGACCACTGACTGGTGAAGAAGCAGTATAAAAACCAAAAATTCACACAGACCAAAGCTGAACGGCAAGAGAGAACAACACTGGTTTAGCATGCTAAACTTTAATCAACTTATCAGCTCCCAGCTTAATCTGCCATAGCGTTTCTCTTTGCTCTATATAATTCTTAAAATCCCCTCCCCTGAGATCTACCAAGCATGTTCTAAAATAGTAAACTGAAATTTTTTTATATTTTTCACAACTTATGGAATGTTTATAGAGGGCATTTTTCTTCACATATTATTTAGTGATAATACCAAGGTTGTTAGCACAATACAGAGTAACAAATGTAAAGGGATGTTTAAATGTGAGGGCTGTAATGTTTGTCAGTTTATTTTGGAAGGACCAGTTATAGATACAGTTTCAGTGACCGGAAGGTTTAATTGCAAGACTAAGGGGCAGTTTATGTGAGTGTGCATTTTGGGTGTCGTGTCTTTTATGTATGTATGTATGCATGACCACCAGAGCACTGAGGGAGAGGATAAAAGAACAGCTATATAGTATTAAGAAGAAAGATTTGAAAATGCCTTTTATAAACATTCCATAAGTTGCGAAAAATATAACAAAGTTCAGTTTACTATTTTAGAACAATGCTTGGTAGATCTCAAGGGAGGGGATTTTAAGAATTATATAGAGCAAAGAGAAAGGTTATGGCAGATTAAGCTGGGAGCTGATAAGTTTCCAGGACTTAATGACATGGTTAACATCAAATGTTTTTTGAGGGATAAAAGGCTATATATGTTAGGAAATAGTATATATTTTATTTATGAATTGTACAGTTATATAGCTATATATTTAAATATGAATATCAGGTTTTTAATTGAATGTTAATTAGGTTGATTTAATTGATGAAAGTTCTTGATTGGTTCATTTTTGTATTTAAACTTAGAGGTTTGTCAGTGTTGGTATTCTGATGGTCTGTTTTTAATTTGCTTCAGACAAAAGCGTTGATTAAAGTTTAGTACGCTAAATCAGTGTTGTTCTCTCTTGCCATTCGGCTTTGGTCTGTGTGACTTTTTGATTTGTTTACATAAATTAACATACGTGGATGTTCTCTCAAAAAAATTATCGAAACACCACAGACCTCCAAAACAAAAGACTGCTACAACTAGCACAGTTCCCACAGCACCCAAGACACATAGCAACACCAGTGTCTGACCTACCAAGCCCTTAATGCATAACACTCAAAAAACAAATTTTCTTGTCAATGGAAACTCCATAGCAAGACACACAGATGTCCCACTCACCAGGTTAGATAAAGAGAAAGTCACAGTCAGCTGCCTGTCTGGTGCCAGGATTCATCAGATCACGCGTGCACTCAGATCTCTCAGCAACAAGTACCATTATGACTCTGTACTGGCTCATGTTGGAGTGAACGACCTGATGCATACCTCACTGGACTGTACAAAGAGAGACATGATTGAGCTCTCCAAGTATGTATCCCAGACAGGTATATCCCTAGCCTTGAGCAGCATATTACCCTCACCTAGAATGATGCCACAGTATAAACAAAAAAATGATTGATTTTAATAATTGCCTTAATTTTTGGTGCCATTTAAAGGGGATCCAGTTTCTGTCAGCCTGGGATGACATGGTCAACAAACCTCGCTACTTTGCCAGAGACAGTTTGCACCTGGCACCACTAGGATTTAGTTTGCTGGCAAAGGCTCCCCCCTAGTGTCTATTTTAGGCAAGATCTCAAAAACAAAATTGCCAACATGAAAATTGCCAACCAAAACAAAATAAGGGTTATGCTGCTAAACGCTAGCAGCTTAAACCAAAAACTGTACACCCTGGAAGCACTTCCATCACTGAAGAATGTAGCTGTCTGTGCAGTCACAGAAATCAAATCCTCTAAGGGTAACTCTGAGAAAAACTTAGCAATCACAGCCAAGGATAATTATAAGGCCTTTTACAGCTATGTACATAGCCTAAAGTGCAGGACCCAAGCATGTGCCAAGCTAGTGACTAACAGTATCACACACTCATCCCACAGAGACAGCAAACCTGCTAGCAGGCAGACTTGATGAAAATTTCACTCTCTTATCCCCTCCAAAATTATCACAAACCTTGCCCCCAACCCCCCCCCCCCCCACCGTACATATCCGAAGAGCAGGTCATTAAAGCATTGTCTAAGGCAAAAAACACAGACTCTATGGGACCAAATGGCATCCCAGGCTGTCCTCTAAATAAACTAAAACATGAACTAGCATCACCATTAAGTATCATATTTAATCACAGCCTAACCACTAACTTTGTTCCTGATGAATGGAGAACAGCAACAGTTATTCCCCTCCACAAAGGTGGCTTAGTAACAGACCCAGGGAATTACAGACCTGTAAGTCTGACCAGCCTCATCTGTAAAGCCATGGAACATACCTTCATGGACCTCATAAATAAAGACATATATGACCTCCAAAAATTGGATCTGATCCAATTCAGCTTCGTCAAGGGTAGATCCTGCCTATTAAACCTGGTGGATTTCTTCAAACATGTGACCAGAGCCATTGATGAGGGCAAATCTGTGCACACAGCATACCTGAACTTGGTAAAGGACTTTGACACAATCCCACACTCAGGTATTATCAATAAACTTAGCAAAATTAATATAAACCCCTTTGTTGTAAGATGGGTTGCCAAATGGCTCATGAACCAGTCACACACTATCAAAGTTGGTGACTCCACATCAACCAGCAGACCTGTCACCAGTGGGGCACCACAAGGGTCATTGCTGGCCCCCTACTGTTTGGTATATGCTTCTCAGAAGTTCAGACTAAATGTAAGGGGCTGTGACTGACTGAGTTTGCAGATGACTGCAAACTGGGTGCAATTACTGAATCCCCAAATGATGTCAGCATACTTTTGGAGGGTCTTACACAAACCAACAACTGGTGTGTTAGTCACAGTCTCAAACTGAATGTAAAGAAGTGCATCATCATTCCCTTCAGTAAAAACAATGTCCCTTCACATTATCAAATTAACAACAATACCCTATGTACCTATGAAGTGGTAAGAGATCTGGGATCGCAAGTAGACTGCAACATTAACTTTGACCACCATGTGTTTACTGTAGTAAGGAAGGCTTTATACATAGCACACTTGATTAGAAAAGGCATCACCTCTAGAACAAAGAAGGTTATAACCCCTATATACTTGTCACTAATCAGTCCTTGTTACTATACTCAGTATCATATAGACTTCTCAGTGGAGATTTATGGCTGGCTTACAGAGCAATCTCCAACACAAACCTAATGAATCTGCTGCATATCCGTAATGCAAACAGGACTAGAGCTACATATTCCAGGGACCTAAATATGGCCTGCAACTTGAATACAGCATGCTGGAGGGACAGATTAGTCTCCCAGTGACTACCATATTTTTGGAATAGGCTGCCAATTCATGTGAAGCAGAGCACCTGTATGACACGTTTCAAAAGGAACCTGGACAAGTGGATGGGACACCAGAACTTCTTACCGGAGATAGCGCCCACAACCTTCCTGGACATGGGCAGTTATTAATAAATACAATTATGGGTATTGACAAGAGTATTTATGGTATTACATTGAAATGAAACAGCAAGGCTTGAAATAACCTTCAGGTCGATAGCCTAATAACCTCTTATGATCCTATGATCCTAAAAAAAAAAAAAAAAAAAAAAAAAAAAGATCCCATACTCTGAGGCCATTCATAATCTTTCTACAATGCTCTGCATGATACAATAAGACAAATATATAACAGCACTCACCACGAGCCTAGCAGCTCACATCCTAGCCACAAGTCAATATCTAACTTTACTACACCTTCACAAATGCCCCAAAAAATTGCAGCCATTTTTTTACTGTCTTATTACATCCAAAGTGAATGAAAGTGTATGCTGTGTGGATCAGATGCCTGCAGATGCCCATGGCTAAAGAGTAAAAAAAAAAAAAAAAAAAAAAAAAACCTCTACTTTAAAAAAATGCACATCTGTAAACTACTGACTTGTTGCAATTATACTGTACATTAAACACTGAGCTTCAGTACTCCCAGCATGCCTTCTCAGAATTAATATCCATACCAGAATTCAGAAGTGCTGGTATGGAAATGAATTCTGTATTGCACACCAAAACAATCTACTGATCATACCCCCTAAAACGCAAACATGGGACAGTAAAAAATTAATATATTTCAGTAGGAAAATTAAATAGCAAAAAAAAGGCACATATAAGTTACATTATGCATAACACCATAACATAGACATGATAGAATGGTACTCATTCATAGGAGGTTTGTGCAAAACTGTAAGTTTCCCCACCTTTATAATTTCAAGATTAATGGGCTGTTCCTACACCTGTAGAAAAAACAGTCCCTGCAAGTACAACAAGTGCATGGTTCAAAAAACAAAACTGAAAAAATGAGAGCCGGCACATAGTGGCCTTAGAAATCCAGCAGATACTGTATTCCATTACATTAAATCATGGCAAAACAGACTGCTGTTGGCAGATTCAAAAAGCCTTCATCAGTGTAATGAAAACACATACCAAATGTCCTTATATAACAAAACGTCAATGAAACGCTCCTGTTGATTGGCTGGCTACAATTGTTTATTAAGCCCTGGTGGGACAAACCCCCTAGCTTAATGATCCACTTTTTTTCTTTATTGTTTAATATATTGCGCCAACCAGGTTTAATCAGCTTGTCACCACTGATTTTATCAATAAAGGTGAACCTGAAGCTTGCTTTTGGGTGTACCAAAGGGCATTTATATAAAGCATTGCTCATTCTTTTGTGCCTGATGTCACTCATATGTTCAGCTATCCGAAGTCTAACAGGTCGAGAGGTTTGCCTTACACCTCTCAGGATCCAGGAAAAGTAAAAAAGAAAGACAGGTAGGCGGCAGCATAATTTTGAAGAGACAACTACAGGAATATAACCCCCAACAAATAACAGTGGCATAAATATCAAGAGTGACAGATGTCTGACAATGCACTTGGTTTCTGCAGGGTGACATAGGTTCATAGGTTCATAGGTTCATACTAGGCTATCTGCCCTAGGGCATTTATAAGCCTAGCCAGAGTGTGTTTGGCTTTTGCCACCCATTTTAAATTAATTTTGCTATGCCCTTTTTCGAGGTTAGTATACTGTGCCTCTGTCTAACAGTGACACAGAAGTGATACCCAGGGTAAACCTACGATCACCCATCCACTCATCAAGATTCCTCTTGAAGAGAGTCAATGAGGGACTCTGCCTAACCTGGACTGAAATTTTATTCCAGAGTGAAGGGAGCCTCTGGTTTATGAATCTCTCCCTCCAGCATGTCCTATTTATTTCAGTGCTGAGGTTCAAGTCTCGAGCGTAGCTCGATGGGATTTGGATTTTCTGAGGTGCAGCATGTCCATTAATTCTGGGTTGGACATGGCTTTATCGCCAGGCACAGATCGCCTCTGAGCAGGCGGTATGCCACTGAGTAGAGCTGGAGTTTCTTTAACCGGGCAGCATATGGCATCTATTTGAGCCCTTTGATCCTCTTGGTGAGGTACTTTTGGGGTCTTTCCAGTTGCTGCAGGTGTCTGGTAAGTTGCATCCCAAAAGGGGCATTGTACTCAATTATGGGCCTGATGAGGGATGAGTAAAGAGGCACGATGACCTCTCCTGATCTAGATGTGAATCCCTTCATGATTAGGTGGGCTATATAAAATGTTTTTCTAACCACTTTGGCCACGTGGTTGTCAAATGAGAGATTGCTATCAACTTGGGTCCCCAGGTCCCTAATTACTTCTTCTGTACTTAATGGATTACCACCTATGTGGTAATTTGTGGGCACTTTGTTTTTGCCAAAGGGAATGACTATACACTTTTTGGCATTTAGCTTGAGGCCATGGCTCTGGCAACAGTTGTCTGTTTCTATGAGGCCCTTTTGGAGGATGCTTGTGTCGGCTGGAGAGTCGATTATGGCGCCCAGTTTGCAGTCATCTGCGAACTTGGTCAGCCACAGTCCTTCCATGTTGGCCTGTACCTCCGAGAAATATATACCGAACAAGAGAGGTCCCAGGACTGAGCCTTGTGGGATGCCACTTGTAACTGGTTTGGAGTCTGACATGGCTCCAGCAATTCTAACCATGTGGGTGCTGTCCTTCAGGCAGTTTGCAACCCATCTAGTGACATAGGGGTTTATATTTAAGCTGGTAAGCTTATCTATAATGCCCGAGTGGGGTATTGTATCGAAGGCTTTTGCGAGGTCCAGGTAGGCTGTGTGGACCACCTTACCCTCGTCAATGGCCTTGGTGACTGTTTCAAAGAAATCGACCAGGTTTAAGAGGCAGGATCTGCCCTTAACAAAGCCGAACTGGGTAGGATCCAGTGTCTGTAGGTCCCCAATATCTTTATTTATGAGGTCAATGATGATCCTTTCCATAGCTTTGCAGACCAAGCTGGTCAGGATTATGGGGCGATAGTTTCCAGGATCCGTTGAGGCACCACCTTTGTGGAGAGGGACCATTGTTGCTGTACGCCACTCTTTAGGTACATATCCTGTAGTAAGGCTGACATTGAACAGTAGTTTTATATTTGGGTTTAGCTCTTCTTGGAGTTCATGTAGGACGCAGCCCGGGACACCGTCTGGTCCCATTGATGCTGTGTTTTTTGCTTTGGAGAGGGCGGCTCTTACCTGAGCATCTGAGATGTCAGGGGGGCAGCACTCTGCTGGGATAGATATTTGCCCTTTGGTGGGGAGGAATAAGTTTGCGCTGAACCTGTCAGCTAGGATGTTGGCAATGTCTGTGGGTTCGGTGTATTTTTTGTCATTTTGGACTAATTCTGAGCATATCTGGGAATTCCCACCCAGGTTCCTAACATAACTAAAGAAAGCCTTGTGATTATCCTTAGTGTCCTGTGAAATTTTTCTCTCAAAGCTGGCCTTAGACGATTTTATGAGTGCCCGTAGTTTTTTGCTAATACTGATCAGAGATGCCTTCCCTTTTTGGGATTTTGCTCTATAATGTAGTAGCTTCCTCCTTCTATTGTATAGTTTGTTTATGGCTGGGGTCCACCAGACAGGACGTCTCCTTTGAAGGATTGGGTCTTGGTTTTATTTGGGATTGCATGATCCATGCATTCCTGAAGGTGTTCATAGAATGCGTTTATAAAGGATTCTGCGGTCTGGGCCAGATTTTCCACAGGCCCGGGGGCTTTGAAGGATTCCACCTCAGTTTTGAGGAGTGTGAAATTTGCTTTAGAGAAGTTTTTCACTGTGGTTTTCTGGTCAGGGGGTGGGGTCGGGATGTGAATATCCAGTGAGATTAGTTTATGGTCTGATCTTACCAGTGAGGGATACACTTCTGGTCTGGAGCATAGATGTTGGTGATGATCAGGTCCAGTATGTTTTCCCCTCTTGTGGGAGTAGTAACAAGTTGTTCCATAGCATTTGAGTTTATAAATTCTAGGAACCTTTGGGCTAGGGTGTTGGAGCTAGAGTAATGCTCCCAGTCTATGTTTGGGTAGTTGAAGTCGCTCAATATAATGGTGTTTGGAGAGACCTTCATATTTTCCAGTGTTCTCAGGAAGGCCGAGTAGGGTTCCTCGGTTTGGGAGGGTGGTCTGTAGCAGGCTATAAACTGGAAGGCAGTTTTACCCACTGTTAGTTGCACATGGATAGTCTCTGATGCTTCGTGCTGTGCCACCAACCTGGAGGTGTGGGTATCTTTGACGAATATTGATACCCCCCCCCTCCTTTTGTGGTTTGGTCCAAGTTTTAGGGCCGAAAAGCATGGTATGAGGTATAACCTGGTAGTGCTGGGGTGCTCTCGGGAGCCTTGAACCAGGTTTCTGTTACTGCACAGATATCGATGTTCTCCATGCTAAGGAGAGTTTCAAGTGCGTGTATCTTGAGGTTTAGACTTCTGGCATTGAGTAGCATTACTCTTAGTTTCTTATCCCTTGTGATACCTATGGAGGTGGGTTTGTCTTTTGAGCCTTGCCTAAAAAAGGCACTATGGGGGTAGCAAGAGCCTTTGCCAATATCCAAAAGCCCAGGGGTGATAGGTGCAAGCCGTCCCTAGCGAAGCATCGTGGCTTGTCGAGCATGTCATCCCAAGCTGACAGGCATTGGATCCCCTTTGAATGACACCAATACTTAAGCCAATTGTTGAAATTGATCATCTTGTCTTCATATTGTGGCATCATTCTTGGTGAGGGTAAGATGCTACTCAAGGTTAGGGTCATACCGGCCTGGGCTACATGCTCAGAGAGCTCCTCTATGTCTCTTTTCATGTAGTCCAGGAAGGTACGTCTCAGGTCATTCACACCAGCATGGACAATGACTGAGTCATATTTGTACTTGCCTTGGAGTGACCTGAGTGCTTGTGTTATGTGACGGATCCTAGCGCCCGACAGGCAGCACACTGTGACCTTTTCCTTGTTCAGCCTGGTGAGCGGGACGTCAGTGTGCCTAACGATAGAGTCACCTATTACAAGTGTATCAGGTGTGTTGTTTAGCCTTAAGGGCTGTGACTGTTCAGCACACTGGCTTTGTGAGCTATGTGTTGCACATGTTTTGTTTTGGGGTAGCGGTTGCTTGGGTGTCTGCTTTGGAGGTCTCTGCTGCTTAGGCAGATCTTTATTTAGAGCCTCCGAGTATGTTTTTGTGTGATTATGTGTTTGGTTTGCTGTCGTGGTAGGTCTATGTGAGACTGGAATTGTAGTGAGTGTGGGTTCCTTCTCCTCCTGACTGGTTATGCCAGTACTGAGTTGAGAGAGCTTAGCCTCCAGTTTGGCTATATGGTTGCATCTCTCACATGTGTTGGAATTTGTTGGGAGGAGGAGAGGGTTGTCTGTGTACATGAGGCAGTTGTAACATTGCCTCAAGATTCCCAGATTCACCAGCTGGACCAGAGAGGAGATTGACAACTGACCTTTGGACATGCTAGAATAGTATTGGGAATTCCTTTATAATTGAAAAAAAGGGCCAATGGGGAACAAGATACTCAAGGGGAGTTTGTGAGGGTGTAGTGCTTTTAATTTTTTAGTGCTGACTTATATAATTGCTTTAGTGAGCAAGTGCCAGGTAATTTAAATGCAATGTGTTACAGGTAACGTAAATGCAAAAATGACAAACAGTAACTTTATTTCAAGTGAAACAAGGAAATAAGTACAGTAAGCAGTGCAGATATCACTAGGGATCCACAGAAGCACTGAAAAGCTGCGTTTTAGGTGGAATTAGCGTTTCCTGCAGAAACCAATTGGGTTATTAGATGACTTTGTATAGTGTCCTGGGAATTCCTGAGAAGGAACATTTTCAAAATGTGCAAAAAATTAAGTGTTTAAAAAAAATGACAGAAAACTTCAGAAAATAATAGATCCACATACTTTGATATGCAGAGACTGCTCTGAGGGCAGCAAGAATACACACTGTAACTTGACATAGCTGTCCTGAATATGCTTTTATGCATCCAGCAGTACATGCCAAAAAAAGAAAAAACAAGAATTCCTGGATTTTTTTCCTATGGCAACACTGCTTTTCTTTTTCTTTTTGTTTTACACATGCACAAATGTAGAATTCAATGACCACATTAGTGCACGTGTAAACACTTTTCATGCAATACACAATGCACTTAAAGTTGAGATGGCACTATGGAGCTCTGGGCATGAAAGGAAGAAACTATTTAGTGACAAGAGTGCTGTTGGCATCCGCCTAAGCTTTACACATGTAGCGCTATAGGACCAAAGGGATTCCCATAATTTGGGGTCAGGACTAAAGAAAAGCATGGATAGTAGTTTGCAGTTGGGGTTGAGGTGTTTGCATCAGAGGCCCATACTGACTATGATTTTTGAGGTTTAAGAGAGAACAGGTCTTATTACTTTTGAAGTTAAGGGAAGGAAGTTTCATGTAGGAACCTGAACAATTTTAAACCTAGGAGAAGATCTATTTTGCATTTCAGTGGAAGCCTTAGCTTTGTCTGGATTTCTAATAAAATTTAGCTTGCTCTAAATTTTTAACATTTTAAATGAAACTAATCTGAAAATTGTTCAGTTCTGTATGCACTGATATTTTTGATTGTTTATTACGTACACTTTTAAAAGAGTGTTTATGGCCTTTGTTTGGGGACAGTATCAAAAGTTGCAAAATCTGGGTATGAAGCAGATATTGTAGATCCTTTATTTAGTACAAGTGTACCTTCTATGAAAAAAGTGCCAAGATTCAAAAGTCAGGACCCACCCCTCACAAAGCCATACTTGTATGTGTCAAGGATCAAAAGATTCTCAGTGTCATTCTACAGCAGCTCTATCATGACCATCTCCACTCCTCTGCACAGAATACAGGGTGATTGATGGGTGTAGAATTACTACGGTTGTTGTTCTTCTTTCAGCTTTTCCCAGTTAGGGGTCGCCACAGTGGAACTCTGGTCCACTAATGATTGACAGTAGATTTTTATGGTGCTGAGATGCCAGCTCAACGCCCAACCTTCAATGAAGGCACACCCATTCACACATGTCTTTCGAACGCCACTCGACTGCGGGGAGGACATGCAGACTCCACACAGAAGGTGCTCCAACCGAGAATTGAACAGAAGAACCTCTTGCTGTGAGGTGACAATGCTACCGCTGCACCACCTCTGTAGAATTTCTAGGGTCTGATGTTAAAATCCTGGTGTAAACTGATAACACAAGTGCCTACTGTAATATGTTAGGGACGTCTATGGAGACAGACATATTTATTAATAATGAATCACTATGACAGACTATAGATAAGTCATGTTATGTCTTTTTCTATAACAGTGCATGTGTTAAATCAAGTTATGAATTTAGCCCATTTACATACAGATAATGCCCTAACAATCACACTAAAAAGCAAAGAAAGAGTAGCACAACAGACACTACAAGAGTCATCTGAGAGGTGTGGGAGAAAGTGGCAAGTACTAAATTTTTCATCCTTGGTGTAGAGAGGCAGCCTGATCTGATACACAGACTAAAACACAGACTGGAGGCTGGGTGCTCAGCAAGTGGCATGAAGGGCTGAGGATAAGTTCCTACCAAGCAGCATATGAGCTGCAGCAAGGGGACAGAAACATGCATGTAAACACACATGGGTCATCAGGCCTAACACTGGGATCTCTGCTCATTCAGGTTTCTCTGGGGTAAAAGGAACAAAAAAAATTATGGCTGCCTGAATGACAGTAATAGCCCCATCACAGTTTCTGAGGCTGAATGGGAGGGAAACTGATGGCTGGCATTTGCAAGGAGAGAACATACCTTAGGAAAAAAAAAAAACAGGTAGATGCAGTTCTTATCATCTAGATCTGAGGACTTACTTCCTGGGACTTAAAGTAGGTACAAAATTTACTGGATTACATGTTGGCAATATCGTGTGCTTGAGAGTCCAGTACACCTTTATTTTTTATCTGTAATGTTTTAATAAAGTTACTGCATATTTTCTTGTTCTCTGCAATCTCGGCTGCCAAGCTGGGCTTGTATGAGTCCTTGGCCTGTCAAATGGATTTGGTTAACAATTGTTGCACTGCACTCAGTCTGGATTTGTTATGTGGTGTGGGTCAATGTTCCTAGTTGTCTTCTTGTTATATAATTTACTTAACCTAAAATTGTACCAAACAGTCTTCTTTTGACTCTCGCCCTTTATTTGTATCTTATAGGATATGTTTGGAGTGGCCGTCACTTAGGGCAGAATGCAGAATGCCAAAATTTTCAGTTGAAGACATATTAGGGGCATGGAGATCTAGATCCCACGTTAAGATAGCAAGGATGTCATTAATCAAGGGATAGCAGCTACTGGAAAAATCAGAGAATGTTGAGATATTCTGTATAAGATTTGTTTTTGTATTTACAGATAAAGTGGTACCACTGTCAGCTTTAACACGGGAGAAGATAATAAATGGTGGGGGAACAAACGCTGGCAGTGCTGGTTAGAATAATATTAAAATTATTACTGCCCCATATGGGATTTTTAATGAATTGCTCAAGATGAATACTATTAATAGAAATCACAAAAAATGTGTAAACACATTGTTGGTATTGTAGTTATCCCATTTAACAGTGGTGTAAATAAACTCTCTCATAATACTGCTAATGTCCTGAGCTAGCTCATGGAATTGAAATGCTGACCTGCAACCACAAAAAGAGACAAAAGAGGGGATCTATGGTCATACAAGCTAGACTTGGAACTCCATGCATGCGTACCTGCTTGGAGTTCCATTTTCTGTATTGCTGTATTTTATATTACTTTATTTAGCTTACTTGGCTGGGTTGATTTCTATATAGTCCGTTTTTTATTCATATACTCCCAAATACAAATAAGGAAATTATTCATTATTACAAGTCTTCCTGTCAGTTCGGGGATGCAGAAATGATGCTTCAATGGGACTGGCTGGGCTGCTAAACAGTGCACCAACCAGTCATTTCCCACTGGCTCAGGCTGTCTCTGGTGATGATGCTTAAGGCAGTCTGAATGAAAAGGAGAGAGCACTTGTGGATAGACTCTGATGGTGCATGAGAAGTAGCTATGAAAGTGTTCTTTTTAACTTAACTTTTTGTTATTAAAAAATATGTCTTCAACTGAAATTTTTGGCATTCTACTGGAGATGTTAATGGTATTGTTCTGCTCAGCAGTATCAGTGCCATTGTCAGCAAGTTACGGGGTGAAATGTAGCTATTTATTAATTTTTTTCTTTTATATAGTTAACATGTAACTGTATGCATATGATGGTGCATATGTGTGTATTTTTTCTTTTATACTGTTAATATTTTCTGTGTGTGTGTGTGTGTGTGTGTGTGTGTGTGGGTGTGTGTGTGTGCATTACATTCGATGCGTGTGTGTGTGTGTGTGTGTGTGTGTGTGTGTGTGTGTGTGAGAATGGGTGTGCATAGGCACATGAAGACGAATTGCAATGGGTTGCACTATATGCATTCATCAACAACAAGATGAAATGTAGTCTGTGGTGGCCATTCTTTATTTGTAGTGCATGCAGCATTGTAATTACACTTAAAATTCTGAAAAAGACAACGTTGTTGAATACTCTTCTTATATCAGGATATTGGTAATCTCCTCTCAGCTCTCATACTCTCTAGACTCATGCTACAGCACAGATCTGGAGTTAGATGTTAAAGCAACCTTAAAAGGTGTATTACAATATGCACCATCATACTTCTATTTTGTGTGGGCAGCACAAAGTGTACTACAGTTTTCTACCGTACCCAAGATGCACTTTGCTAGTGATCATTGTCTGTGAGACAGTGCTAAATGCTTCACAACTTTGAAAGCTGTAAAATATTTACTTTTTTTTCTGTAACTAGTAATACATCAATGCAGCAAAAGCTTCAGGTGTTTGTACTATTGTAATTCACTTGCTTTGTGTTTTAGACATGGGTGTCAAGATTTATCTTTCAAGCTTCATTTTGCTTTGCTGTCAAGGTGAATTTCTCAACATATATGTCTCAAACATATGATATAGAGGATTATGACCAGACATGGACGCCAAGAAATTCACACTGAGATCCTAAGCAAAACTATTAGCTATAATGTGTGATCAGTTATTTATGTAAACATTTCACCATGCTCAAGGGTGACCCTGATGTAATACAGCACCAGCTCATTCCAGCTAACTCCACCCATTCTCACTGCTACATCCTTACCTTTAACTTTATTAGTTTATGAAGGAAACTAAAAATTTGCATGAGAGACAACAGAGGGGTCCTGTAACAAACTAACAAGCAGAAGTCCGTTCCATTAATGTCATTAACAGTACTTCTATTTTCTTCATCTAGGCTGGAATCCAACATTCTGACACTTTGAAAATTGCATTTCAATCTGGAGATGACTCTCCCTGTGCCATTTAATCTAAAACAGAGGCATTAAATCCCAGAATGCGTGCTGTCCTAACTGTATCCTTAAGTCATATCTCTGTGACAGTGCAAATATTCACACACCCCTAGAGCTGGAAAAAGAACTTTACATTATACATCTTAAGACCCTAGCACCACTTATTTCTACTTCTGTCCTTACTTTTTATCCCGGTGTTTTGGTTTTACTACAAGATTTTGTTATGTTACAATGATGGTCATATTTTGGGATCTGTTGGCTTGTTTGCAGCTCGTCTCACTGAAGATTGGTCTCTCAATCACTGAAGACTGGCTGCATAAATCGGAGGTCAGTGCACCCCTTCCTGGAGGTATGGTAACTACAATGCAGTTTGATAATTTGCTCGCAGGCACATTTAGATCTTTTTAGAGGTGAAGTGTGCTAGGGTCAAGGTTATGTAGGTTCAAGCTAATGATGTTCTGAAAAGTTATGCTTTCTATTTCATGATATAGCTAATAAACACAGTTAAAGACTAAGTATCCTTGTCACAGTGGTAAATTCTTTATAACTATCTGACATGGTATCAGAAATGCAGGGACATAGAAAACAAAAGAGAAAAATTGAAAAAAAGGAGCAAAAACAGCAAGAACTTGTATGCTGTTAAGCTGTGAGACTACCCACAGAAAGAGAGAGTGAGAGAGAGAAAAAAAGGTACTGTCATGGACCAAGATGTAGCAGAGATACATCCGTGTTTTACCAAGTGTCACATTCACAATACAGCCACCAGAATCACTCAGTTTCTACAAAATCACAGTAATGAGAAAAGTGGCTAAAAGGGTTTGGCAGGTTTAGTCTGACAAGCAGTCTGCTGCTCATATCTGCATAAATCAAATGAACAACAATAAAATGCATGGGAGACAAAGTAAATCAAGTGTTGAGGGGTCAGAATTTAACTAAAGGTGAAAGGCATCAGAACATGGCTGTAAAAGATGTGGTTATAAAATTATTCATTCTGGAAAAATACATAGAATCCTTAAGAAGTGAAGACTCAACCAGATAGTGTAGCTACTCACGGAAACAGTTGATTGTTTTATCACTACCTTGCAGGCACTGGTTGAAAAGATTGACCCCCGGATTTACTAATCTTCCATGCAAGACTAATCTAGTCCTGCACGGAAGCGGCAGTTTAAGAGGAGAATGGCAGCGCACCGTGCATATTAATGCAGGCGCGCTGCTTGAGCTCAAAATCCTACACTGAGCGTGGATGAGTGCAGGGGGCGTGTCTGAGAGCAGAGCTACCAGAGTAAACATGCCCCTGCAAAGTAGAACAGGAGAAAGTGTAAATAAATGAGCAAGACCACTCATAGGTGTCCGCATATCCCCACCAACAGTCCCCATGTGTTCAACAGCAACAGTACATTTAAATAAAATGACGAAACCCTTTTATTTATTTTTTTTAAAACCCTGAGCACAGCTAACCATAGGTGCGTAAGTTTGCCCATCGCTTAGCTACGGTTAAAGCAACTGAAAAGGCTAAAGAGGATAACAAGGAATATATATGCAAATGAAGCAGCACAGCAATAGAGCATCTGCCTAACAAACAGGCATTCCCGGTTCAAGTCCCACTGCAGCACATATCATTTCCCATGTGAAATCTGTATACGAACATATTTTTAAATCTTTTTGCTGTATAACCTACATAATAACATTTAAATGTGAACCGGATTACTGCATTAAATGCACATGTGAAGTGTCAGTGTCATAATGAATAAGGCACTAGTAAGCAGGTTTAAGCACAAATAAGCAGTAGTAAGCGTGTTTAAGTGTGTTTGCATGGGGGTAAGCATTACCTACACAGATTAAGCAAAGTAGAAGCTAACTGAGTGTAAGAAACTGTAACCAGAGGTTAGCAGTGCTTGCCGTCACTCAAACCCACGCAAACCCGCTTACAACTACTTTAAAGTGCCTTAATCACTCTGTATCCAACAGCCCATGTTCTGCCCAGCAACAAAATAAACAGCATCTGCAAAGCTCAAACTCAGGACCCTGTACACTATAGTCACAGTAGTTAACCACTAAGCCATCATAGCAATAGACATGAATGAGGTATCAGCAAACTAATCCTCACCACAGTAAAATCAAACCAAACATGTGAACTGAATCTATGCACAGTGTAAAGTGGTATAACCTGCTACATAACATAAATATGTGAACTGGAGTACTGCAGTAAGCATAGATTTGAGGTGTTATTGTAATAAAGTATAGAAGTCCCCAGGTCCCCATACAGTGTATGTACACATGAATCACGGATACCAGACACATATATAACCTATAATGAAGAATAAATCATTGCCAAATGGCAAATATAGTGCTAATTAACTATTAAGCAATGCTAATCACAGCACAGCTCAAGTCAGTAAGTGTAAACAATGTGTAGGGGAGCCAATTCAATCTGCTTAGTGGTATACCTCTTTAAGCAGTGCCAACCTTATGTAAGCAGGTGTGCCCATAGCTTAGCCTTTTCAAACCTGGCCAATCACGGGAAACTGGCCATATTTAAACCCCACAGGCATGAATATTTCTCATAACTGGTTGTAGCTTCTTAATGCAGGCAGAATGGCTGGTGTGTGTGAAGGCACTCAATTTAGAGCGCAGCGCTAGGGCATCCAGGAGTCAAAAATCATGGTATGGCTCCTGGTAAAACACCATGAGCAGAGGCTACTGCAGGGCCAGTACCAGGGCTCGCAGTATAAAATGGAGGCCTAGGAAAGACTTGCCCGTGACGTCACCAGTGCCACAGGTATCCACCAGACTGGTGAGCAGGTCAAGCACCACCATGCTGACCTGAAGCAGCGGAGGGGGGATGTACTGAAACAGTGGATGCAGGAGTCTCGGCAGATGCCCCATGCCCCAGTACTAAGTACTCATTCTACTGAGTAGTAAATAATTGCCTAGCTTGTGTATACTATGGATAGGTATGGCTAAATATCACTGCATTTCTCTGACAGCTGCAGACGAGCAGGCTGCGAACCAGCAAGCCCATGATAAAATAACAAAAAAGCAAGCTGGCTGTAAGTACTCCAAACCACACTACTTATTGTGAGTGCTTTCATCAGAGACAATGCTCCAATTTCATCAGACAAAAGAAAAGACAATTAACCACTTTATATACTTACAAAAGGATACAATTAAACCAATCACAAATTAATCATCAGTAAATTAGATTCTCTAATTCACTTTTAGAACATAATATACGAGGAGGTCCATGGGAACTTAAACTTGAGGAATGTGAGCTTATGTGGTAAGTTCGCACACTGGCCCACATACCTCCTGGCCTTAAAGAATATGTATCAATCAAATGCCTTTTAAAGCTTAAAGCACTTGCCAGGTAGTGCTTATAGCTTGTGGACCAGTACTTCAGTTTTTCTAAGTGTTTAAGTATATTTTGTTTGCCTTTCTACATTAAGTGTCACATAGGCCTTTGTTTGCTTTCTACAGTAAGTGTCATATTTACCATAAGGTTGCATTTATATATACTTGCCTACTGGACCATGTTTTTTGGTCTCATATATATATATATATATATATATATATATATATATATATATATATATATATATATATTTATATATATATATTCATGTACACAAGTTGCATTTTAAATGTATGAATAATTAAGTAAAACTCATTCAATTTTTAATATTTACTATATAATTATACACACTTGTATCAACTATGTGTCCAGCTTCCCTAGTATTTAAGCTGAAAGGGTATCATACCTTGTTAATTTTTAATTTTTAATGTATATTTTTATTATATGCATGTATTTATGTATAGGTTTCTGATATGTTTTGTATATGGTCTTAATTATACATATTGTAAATGGAGAAGATATCTTGTATTAGTTGAATTGTTTGCTGTTGCCATAATGGAGTTAGATGTTTTTATAACCCCACATGAATTAGTGAATGTAATTTGCTGATGATTAATTTGTGATTGGTTTAATTACATCCACTTGTAAGTATATAAAGCAGTTAATTGTTGTCTTTTCTTTTGTCTGATGAAGTTGGAGCATTGTCTCTGATGAAAGCACTCACAATAAATAATGTGGTTTGGAGTACTTACAGCCTGCTTGCTTTTTTGTTATTTTACCAGTTTGTTCTTTTTTGGAGTTCTTTCAGCAAGCCCATGATGCTAGGCTGCAAAGGCTGTGTTGCGAGGCAGGTTAGTAATCAGTCTAAATGTACTGGCATAACAAATAAATATAAGAGCCTTAGAAAGTGTTGCACCAGTAGAAATAAATGTGTAATAGTCTGTGAATAAAGGTATAACTCCTGGAGTGCTTCTGTTAACTCTTCTCTCATATGTTGGCGATCTGTTCCATACTATAAATAGTACTGTTGTATCTTAAGCAGTGTTACCCACACCATGGTATGCAGATGAAATGTGTATGGCGTCCTGCATAACAATGTTGGAAGTGCCAAGAGGTCAGTCATATTGTACAAGTTAGGGAGACTTAGATAGAAAACAGTCAAAAGCTTTACATCAATTCCCTGATGGCACAGTGTACTGTGATGTTAGCTATAATTTTTGTCACACACAGCAGGGGTTTGAATCCTGGCAGTGCTACTAAGTTGTATGCATAATCATATCCCACAAATGTACAGATTTTGTTACAATGTTCAGATAGAAAGCTGTATGCATAACTACACCCAACTGTGCAGAATTTGCTAGAATGTTCAAATTGAAAGTTGTATGCATATTCATACCCCACAATTGTTCCAATCTGTCCAGCATGTCCAGATAAATGGCCCATATCACCAGCCTGGTACATTGTTCCCCTGAAAATTCAGTGTGATGATCCAAGAAATGTAGGCAGCTGTCAATGACCACGCTGCTTCGCAAGGGACGGCTTGCACCTGTCACCCCTAGGCTTCCGGATATTGGCAAAGGCTCTTGCCACAAA
>NC_056747.1:1044731303-1044753717 GCF_019279795.1 Protopterus annectens
TCCCATTTACTTTTCTGTCAAACACATGAGCGTGGGGCTTAGCGGGAGTGAGCACTTGTAAACAGTAGTCAGCGGGTTTGCACCAGTGTGTGCATGTGTGCGCCTAGCTTACCATTGCTAAGATATGATAAGCTCCACCAAGCTTAGCTTACTATTGCTAACATAAAATAAGCTAAGCTAAACTTAGCTTAGTATTGCTAAAATACAATAAGCTAAGCTAAGCGTCGCTTAGCATCACAAAGCGTTGTGCAAACCTGCACCAACTCACTTACAACTGCTTAAAAGTTGAACTGATACGCTATCTTGAAACCACCAGCATAATTGTACTGTGCTATCTTCTCTCACAAAGAACGAGGAAACACAGTACTGTGCGACTGCCAGAACTTTAATTTAACATAAAAGTGCAGGATTTAAACTTAAAAATACGTGGTACATAAAACATAGAGTTAAGCGCTTTCACCTAATCCATCATAGGCTTCCTCAGAACTCATTCAAACTTTTTAATACACCATCATAAATAAACTTTTTGGCGCCTAATTAACAAAGTCAGCTCATATTTAAAGTGCCATTGTCATTAAAATTTGTTTCAAATAAAAGCAACTAATTTATACAATTTCATATTCTTAATGCATTATTTCATTCTGCAATTGTGAACATAAATAAATGTTGTTTAATGCTTAAAATTAAGATTAAAATCTGTAGTTACCCTTCATTGTTACAACATATTATAATGCTTTCTGATGATAATCACAGTAAAAATCTATGTGCATTTTCTAACTAATAATAAAAATGACTGATTCTGATGTACTAGTGTGACAACTTAGTGTGAAGATGAGTGTTGTAATTGATGATGTGTCGAAAAATGTAAAAAATGAATATTAAATACTGAATGCTAAAAACATTAATCTGACAATATATAATAATAATACAATGCTCTACACTTTAAGAAATACAATACTCTACACTTTAAAAAATTTCTTAAAACTCTATTTTGACTCTATTTATATTGTCTCTATACAGACCCAGTAGTGTATAGAATTGAATTCATAATTAACCAAAGTGAACTATACGAAGGATGTGTGCAGACATATGTAATGTACTATATATAAAAAATCTTTTATGTGTTAAAAACTCTTTATATAATATTTTATTTTGCTTGATATTGTAACAACTAATTAAGATTTTATTACAACATGTAGTGAGTGTACTTAAATCATGTTTTGTTTATAAAAACATTTTTAAAAAATATATTAATATATTTGATATATATTGATGTTAAAAATATTGTTGTAAAACCTATCAAATGTTAAAAAACTATTATATATAAATACTATTTTATGTAAAACTGTTATGGATAATAATTTCAAATATAATACCAATGCTGGTGTGTGTTAACATTGACCTAATGCCTTAACCCAATAAGGGTTTGATAGCAATAGAGTCGTTTAATCCTGGAGTAGTTGCAGCATCTGTGTATAATTGCCACCAAACTTCTCTGTAGCTTAGTCGTCCTTTTATGTTACCCCCCTTCCAATCGCAAGTGATATGTTCAATAATAACGAATTTAAAATTGTGTAAGTCACCTTCACTCTCAATATGTCTATACAAAGCGTTGTTACAATCTTTTTTCCGAATACAATATAAGTGGTCATATATTCTTTTTTTGAAAGCCCTCTCTGTCTTCCCGATGTAATATGCAGGGCACATTTCACATTTAGCAATATAGACCACATACGTAGTGTTGCAATTCCCCTTCTCACACCTAATTGTTGTCTTGTTAATGTTATCTAGAACAATTTTGGTGTAGCTCATAATATGTCTACACTGGTTGCAATTACCACATTTGCCAGTGTGTTTATCTATAGCGTTGAAAATACTTGCTCCTTTTTTGCTATCACCATTCCCAAACTTGGTATGTGAAGTGTGCCCACTTTCTAGAATTCTTTTCAAATTGTGTGACATTCTATGAACAAACACTGGTCTTTCTCCTACTATTCTTGAAATTTCTAAATTAGTTGTAAAAATAGTCCAATGTTTGTACAAAATTTCTTGAACCATACTGGCGTAAGGTGTGTATGGTAATATATATGCCATTTTGTATCCATCTGTTTGTTTGTCTACTGTCTCTAAAGTTGCTTGCAATGTTCTTCCTAATATTGGAAAATATTTAGTCTCCCTTTGAGATGTCACGTATTGTCTAACATCCTGTAACATGATTTTACTGTACTTCCTGTCCATAAATAGTCTAGTAATGTACTCAAACTCCGATATCATGTCATCTTGTCTGGATGTCATTCTGGCTGCTCTAATTAATTGCCCCTTAAAAATATTTTTCAACATCTTTTTAGGGTGATTGCTGTCATATTGTAAATAATCGTTTGAGAAGGTACTCTTCCTATATATTCTTGATTTAAATCCTTTTACGTCTCTTGTAACAATTGTATCTAAATATGGCAAACCTTCTTTGTTAAATTCATGGGTAAATTTCAAAAAGTCACTACTATTGTTGATGAAAGTAAGAAAATCATCTAGTTCTTCTCTATTTCCTTTCCACAAGATATAGATGTCGTCCAAAAATCTTGTGTAATGGGAAATTAGAGAAAAGTATTTACTCTTAAATAAGACTTCTTCCCAGTATAACATGACAAGGTTTGCATAGATCGGAGCACTAGCCGACCCCATAGCAACTCCCTTGCTTTGTTTGTAATACTCTCCCTCAAACGATATAAAATTGTTTTCCAACACTAAGGACATGCAGTCCATAATGAGACAGATTTTATCCCAGTCAAACTCAGTGTATTTTCTAATGCTTGCACAAAACATTTGTAAACCTTCTTCGCTAGGTATACATGAAAACAAATCAATGACATCTATAGTCACATAAATTAAATCACTTGTGATGTTGTCTGTAGGGAATTTTCTTAAGAAATCCCAGGAATCTTTCAATAAATGAGGTAGATTTTTATAAATATCTTTTAACCATACATCTACTAGTTTGCCTAATGGGAATGTTTTTGATTTGGTGCCTGAAACAATGGGTCTGAATGGTGGGTTACCCTGATCTTTATGTATTTTGGGTATGCCTACCAAGGTAGCAGTAATTGGATATGACACCTTTAAAAAATTATATATGTCATTGTTGATTCTATTGTCTATCCAGAACTCTTCCAAATATGAACTTATCCTCTGGTAGGCAATGTTTATTTCATTCAAAGAAATTGTAGTGTAGTTGCCTGATTCTGTCAAAATGGCTTGTATTTTGGATAGATATTCCAATTGGTCATATATAACTATCCCACCCCCCTTGTCAGGCTTCATAATGCGTATGTTTTTATTCTCCTTCAATTTCTGTAACTCCTGTCTCTCTTCTGTGGACAAATTGTCTCTCACTTTAATGTTCCTAGAATTGTTCTTTAACTTATAAATGTCTCTCTGTACTTGTTTTTCAAATAGTTCGACTACAGTATTCATGTATGGAACAAAAGTGCTTTTGGGTTTTAGCAAGTAGCTATCCCCCTCTTCACTGAGTTTGTTTTTCTTTTTATTTTGAAACATGATTGATAAATTCAATTTACGGGTGAACAATTTGGTTTCTATCAAATGATCAACTAACCCAAATTTCGGGGTGGGAATGAATTTCATACCCTTGGATAATAGTTTATAATGAACATCTTCCACCTCAAAGTTGGTATAATTGTAAATTTTGAAGTCCCTTAGTTCTTTTGTTTTGTGATTCTGGTCACAATTGTTCTTTTCTAAAGCTACTTCACTGTCATTTGTGTTAGTGAATGTTAATTCCATTTGTTCCCCTTGTAAGATTTTGGTCTTACATCCTGGGGATAATAGTTTTTCTTCCCCTTGAAATCTACTTTCTTCCAATACTGGGGGTTCCAATTCCTTCGAAAATTCTGATTGTATCCTTCCTCTTCGTCATACCATTCATTTTTTCTCTCAACCTCATGTACCCCCCCTACTACATTGTTCCCACTCTGTTGTCTATAGTGCCCATCCTCATGTTCATAACCTCCTTTTGTTCTGTTACCCCTCTCATTGGTCCATCTATATGCCCTTTTGTCCTTATACTGTGTCATGTCTCTGTTGATTTTTTTACACTTCCTTTCATGTATAATGTTAGATTTCCTTTCCACAATAGAAAACTGTTTGCTATACAAGTTGTTCCATTCATCAAACAGTAAATCACTTTTAATTTCTGCATTCAATGTTTCTACCTCATTGATTAATTGTACTAAAAATTCATCATTGTACTTAATTATCATGTTCATAAACTCAAATCCACATTGGTCAAAAAAATTGTTGAAGTCATCCATTACAGTTTCCTTAATATCTATTCCTAATGGTATTTTAAAAAAACGGAGTCCCATTGGGACTATTTTCAAATTTATACATTTGTTTAAATAAGCATTTTCTATTTTAATATTATCAAGCTTGCACATAATGTCTCCCATCTTGTAAATCTTGTCCTTCAAAGCTAAATTATTAACATTTCTATTGTTTGGGGTTCTTTCCTTCCCCTTGTTAACCTCATCAAAGTTACGTTCACTGATTATAAAATCATTCAAATGACTTTTGTTACTGTAATCATCTTTAGGTTTATTCAATGGTCTAGAATGCAAAACAGTACCTTGATTGGCCTTACAAGTACCCACTGATTTAACGTAGGTCTTTACAGGCTTAATGTGTTTGGATTTAGTCCCAGTTCTTGCCATATAGTCGTCATCTTCTTCGAAATCGTAAATAGAGAAATCGAAGGTGAATCCTGTAGAGTCCATTCGATTGCTACCAGTGATGTTCCTTGTCTGCTGTCCTGCTGGTAAGTCAATATCGACACTATCCCCAGAAGGGTTGATATGTTTGGAAAAAATTAACCCTTCAGATACACCATCCGGTGTTGAATTGAGTTGGTTGTTGGAGTTATTAGATAAATTGTGCTTTCGTGATGCTCCACATTCACCAGCCTGTACATCAGAACCATGTCGAACGTTAGCGTTAGCGTTAGCGTTCCCTTTGGGCACGCCTTCTTTCTGTTTATTAGATTTTCCTGAGCTCATTTTAGCTTTTTCCTTGTTGTTGGAAGCAGTTTGCTCCTTACTACTGCTGTAACTACATTTATTGCCATTGTAAACCGGATCGGTTCCACGATCCGTGTTAGACGCCAGTTTTGTAAAATCATTTTCCACTTTATGCATAAATGCAGTAAGCGTCTGCACTAAATGTTTGAGTTCACCTCTGATTTCCGCCAATTCTGCCCCATGGGTACACTCGTTGGATCTACAGGGTGTTTCGTTCTGTAAAGCGGTCGCCAAAACTGTGTTACCCTCCATAACAACTGCTGAACTGATACGTTGCGAGGGAAACCACCAAAAACGCCAATTGTACTGTGCTATCTTCTCTCACAAAGAACGAGGAAACACAGTACTGTGCGACTGCCAGAACTTTAATTTAACATAAAAGTGCAGGATTTAAACTTAAAAATACGTGGTACATAAAACATAGAGTTAAGCGCTTTCACCTAATCCATCATAGGCTTCCTCAGAACTCATTCAAACTTTTTAATACACCATCATAAATAAACTTTTTGGCGCCAAATTAACAAAGTCAGCTCATATTTAAAGTGCCATTGTCATTAAAATTTGTTTCAAATAAAAAGCTTAACTGATTTATACAATTTCATATTCTTAATGCATTATTTCATTCTGCAATTGTGAACATAAATAAATGTTGTTTAATGCTTAAAATTAAGATTAAAATCTGTAGTTACCCTTCATTATTACAACATATTATAATGCTTTCTGATGATAATCACAGTAGAAATCTGTGTGCATTTTCTAACTAATAATAAAAATGACTGATTCTGATGTACTAGTGTGACAACTTAGACAGTGTGAAGATGAGTGTTGTAATTGATGATGTGTCGAAAAATGTAAAAAATGAATATTAAATACTGAATGCTAAAAACATTAATCTGACAATATATAATAATAATACAATGCTCTACACTTTAAGAAATACAATACTCTACACTTTAAAAAATTTCTTAAAACTCTATTTTGACTCTATTTATATTGTCTCTATACAGACCCAGTAGTGTATAGAATTGAATTCATAATTAACCAAAGTGAACTATACGAAGGATGTGTGCAGACATATGTAATGTACTATATATAAAAAATCTTTTATGTGTTAAAAACTCTTTATATAATATTTTATTTTGCTTGATATTGTGACAACTAATTAAGATTTTATTACAACATGTAGTGAGTGTACTTAAATCATATTTTGTTTGTAAAAACATTTTTAAAAAAATATATTAATATATTTGATATATATTGATGTTAAAAAATATTGTTGTAAAACCTATCAAATGTTAAAAACTATTATATATAAATACTATTTTATGTAAAAACTGTTATGGATAATAATTTCAAATATAATACCAATGCTGGTGTGTGTTAACATTGACCTAATGCCTTAACCCAATAAGGGTTTGATAGCAATAGAGTCGTTTAATCCTGGAGTAGTTGCAGCATCTGTGTATAATTGCCACCAAACTTCTCTGTAGCTTAGTCCTTTTATGTTACCCCCCTTCCAATCACAAGTGATATGTTCAATAATAGCGAATTTAAAATTGTGTAAGTCACCTTCACTCTCAATATGTCTATACAAAGCGTTGTTACAATCTTTTTTCCGAATACAATATAAGTGGTCATATATTCTTTTTTTAAAAGCCCTCTCTGTCTTCCCGATGTAATATGCAGGGCACATTTCACATTTAGCAATATAGACCACATACGTAGTGTTGCAATTCCCCTTCTCACACCTAATTGTTGTCTTGTTGATGTTGTCTAGAACAATTTTGGTGTAGCTCATAATATGTCTACACTGGTTACAATTGCCACATTTGCCAGTGTGTTTTTCTATAGCGTTGAAAATACTTGCTCCTTTTTTGCTATCACCATTCCCAACCTTGGTGTGTGAAGTGTGCCCACTTTCTAGAATTCTTTTCAAATTGTGTGACATTCTATGAACAAACACTGGTCTTTCTCCTACTATTCTTGAAATTTCTAAATTAGTTGTAAAAATAGTCCAATGTTTGTACAAAATTTCTTGAACCATACTGGCGTAAGGTGTGTATGGTAATATATATGCCATTTTGTATCCATCTGTTTGTTTGTCTACTGTCTCTAAAGTTGCTTGCAATGTTCTTCCTAATATTGGAAAATATTTAGTCTCCTTTGAGATGTCAATGCATTGTCTAACATCCTGTAACATGATTTTACTGTACTTCCTGTCCATAAATAGTCTAGTAATGTACTCAAACTCCGATATCATGTCATCTTGTCTGGATGTCATTCTGGCTGCTCTAATTAATTGCCCCTTAAAAATATTTTTCAACATCTTTTTAGGGTGATTGCTGTCATATTGTAAATAATCGTTTGAGAAGGTACTCTTCCTATATATTCTTGATTTAAATCCTTTTACGTCTCTTGTAACAATTGTATCTAAATATGGCAAACCTTCTTTGTTAAATTCATGGGTAAATTTCAAAAAGTCACTACTATTGTTGATGAAAGTAAGAAAATCATCTAGTTCTTCTCTATTTCCTTTCCACAAGATATAGATGTCGTCCAAAAATCTTGTGTAATGGGAAATTAGAGAAAAGTATTTACTCTTAAATAAGACTTCTTCTTCCCAGTATAACATGACAAGGTTTGCATAGATCGGAGCACTAGCTTCACCTATAGCAACTCCCTTGCTTTGTTTGTAATACTCTCCCTCAAACGATATAAAATTGTTTTCCAACACTAAGGACATGCAGTCCATAATGAGACAGATTTTATCCCAGTCAAACTCAGTGTATTTTCTAATGCTTGCACAAAACATTTGTAAACCTTCTTAAGCTAGGTATACATGAAAACAAATCAATGACATCTATAGTCACATAAATTAAATCACTTGTGATGTTGTCTGTAGGGAATTTTCTTAAGAAATCCCAGGAATCTTTCAATAAATGAGGTAGATTTTTATAAATATCTTTTAACCATACATCTACTAGTTTGCCTAATGGGAATGTTTTTGATTTGGTGCCTGAAACAATGGGTCTGAATGGTGGGTTACCCTGATCTTTATGTATTTTGGGTATGCCTACCAAGGTAGCAGTAATTGGATATGACACCTTTAAAAAATTATATATGTCATTGTTGATTCTATTGTCTATCCAGAACTCTTCCAAATATGAACTTATCCTCTGGTAGGCAATGTTTATTTCATTCAAAGAAATTGTAGTGTAGTTGCCTGATTCTGTCAAAATGGCTTGTATTTTGAGTTTGAGTTCATTACTAGACTATTTATGGACAGGAAGTACAGTAAAATCATGTTACAGGATGTTAGACAATACGTGACATCTCAAAGGGAGACTAAATATTTTCAAATATTAGGAAGAACATTGCAAGCAACTTTAGAGACAGTAGACAAACAAACAGATGGATACAAAATGGCATATATATTACCATACACACCTTACGCCAGTATGGTTCAAGAAATTTTGTACAAACATTGGACTATTTTTACAACTAATTTAGAAATTTCAAGAATAGTAGGAGAAAGACCAGTGTTTGTTCATAGAATGTCACACAATTTGAAAAGAATTCTAGAAAGTGGGCACACTTCACACCAAGGTTGGGAATGGTGATAGCAAAAAAGGAGCAAGTATTTTCAACGCTATAGAAAAACACACTGGCAAATGTGGCAATTGTAACCAGTGTAGACATATTATGAGCTACACCAAAATTGTTCTAGACAACATCAACAAGACAACAATTAGGTGTGAGAAGGGGAATTGCAACACTACGTATGTGGTCTATATTGCTAAATGTGAAATGTGCCCTGCATATTACATCGGGAAGACAGAGAGGGCTTTTAAAAAAAGAATATATGACCACTTATATTGTATTCGGAAAAAAGATTGTAACAACGCTTTGTATAGACATATTGAGAGTGAAGGTGACTTACACAATTTTAAATTCGCTATTATTGAACATATCACTTGCGATTGGAAGGGGGGTAACATAAAAGGACGACTAAGCTACAGAGAAGTTTGGTGGCAATTATACACAGATGCTGCAACTACTCCAGGATTAAACGACTCTATTGCTATCAAACCCTTATTGGGTTAAGGCATTAGGTCAATGTTAACACACACCAGCATTGGTATTATATTTGAAATTATTATCCATAACAGTTTTTACATAAAATAGTATTTATATATAATAGTTTTTAACATTTGATAGGTTTTACAACAATATTTTTTAACATCAATATATATCAAATATATTAATATATTTTTTTAAAAATGTTTTTACAAACAAAATATGATTTAAGTACACTCACTACATGTTGTAATAAAATCTTAATTAGTTGTCACAATATCAAGCAAAATAAAATATTATATAAAGAGTTTTTAACACATAAAAGATTTTTTATATATAGTACATTACATATGTCTGCACACATCCTTCGTATAGTTCACTTTGGTTAATTATGAATTCAATTCTATACACTACTGGGTCTGTATAGAGACAATATAAATAGAGTCAAAATAGAGTTTTAAGAAATTTTTTAAAGTGTAGAGTATTGTATTTTAAAGTGTAGAGCATTGTATTATTATTATATATTGTCAGATTAATGTTTTAGCATTCAGTATTTAATATTCATTTTTACATTTTTCACACATCATCAATTACAACACTCATCTTCACACTGTCTAAGTTGTCACACTAGTACATCAGAATCAGTCATTTTTATTATTAGTTAGAAAATGCACATAGATTTTTACTGTGATTATCATCAGAAAGCATTATAATATGTTGTAACAATGAAGGGTAACTACAGATTTTAATCTTAATTTTAAGCATTAAACAACATTTATTTATGTTCACAATTGCAGAATGAAATAATGCATTAAGAATATGAAATTGTATAAATTAGTTAAGCTTTTTATTTGAAACAAATTTTAATGACAATGGCACTTTAAATATGAGCTGACTTTGTTAATTAGGCGCCAAAAAGTTTATTTATGATGGTGTATTAAAAAGTTTGAATGAGTTCTGAGGAAGCCTATGATGGATTAGGTGAAAGCGCTTAACTCTATGTTTTATGTACCACGTATTTTTAAGTTTAAATCCTGCACTTTTATGTTAAATTAAAGTTCTGGCAGTCGCACAGTACTGTGTTTCCTCGTTCTTTGTGAGAGAAGATAGCACAGTACAACTGCTTAAAAGTGCCTTTGTCACTCTGTATGATAAGGCCCTTGTATTGCTCAGCAGCAAAATGAAATACCCTTTTCAGTCTCAAACCCCACACCTAGGACTCACCAGTCTGCATGATGTAACACTAAGCCACAGCAGATACTCAATAACTTGGTGCTGAAAGAAATTTAACATGCATTACAAGGAGTGCATGTAAAGGGAAAATAGGAAAGCCTCAGGAATACATTGCAATAAAGAAATATGACATGCATTACAAGGACTGAATGTAAAGGGAAAATAGGAAAGCCATAGGAATACATTGCAATAACTACTGTTGTATGCCAGTTAATTCCCTAATTCCAAAAGAAAGTACATACTCCCATGTATCCAGTGTTAGCATTAGGAGGTGTGAGTAAACTTACACACTGAGAAGAATGTACTTGAAGAAGCAATAGTCAGGTTTCAGTACAACATGCATTTCACTAGCTACAACCCAGCTTCAGATATGAGACATATACCAACCTTCTGACTGACACAACAGTGTCCACAGCAAACAAGCATGGTCCCCACCTTGCAAAACTAAAAGGCCTACGCCTACCTAACCTATCATTTTATAGCAGTGTGCTGAAATCACAGTGAGAACTGCAATTACCACACAGCAGGCTGCATGCAATTACTAAATGGTGGGCACCAATTGGTGCAAAGGCCATCACATGCACATGTGCAGATACCTACAAAAGCAGCCTGTACTTGTTGTCCACACATGCAATAATATCATTGCAGCAACTGGAGAGAGAGAGAGAGAGAGAGAGAGAGAGAGAGAGAGAGAGACAGACAGACAGACAGACAGACAGACAGACAGACACACAGTTGGAGAGACCAACCCCCCCCCCCCAAAAAAAAAAAAAAAAAAACAGAGGCGGTTGGAGACACCAACCAACCAAAACAAAAAATAAAACAAACAGAGGCAGTGGGAGACACCAACCTAAACAAATAAAAAAAAAAAAAACACCAACAGATACAACAGACTGAGGTGAGAAATACAAAGGTAAGGTATGTAACACAGATGTATTTGCTGACATCTGAATGATGTGTCTGAAGGGTACTCTACATTCTGTGAACACTCCTTATGTGGTAGCAGTCCGTATCTATATGTATATGCAGATGTGCATAGGGCAAGGGACATACTGCAAATGTTAGTGAAGGCTGGACATATATATGTATTTGAAGGTTGCTATGTGCACATATCTATGTAGGTTGTAGTGTGTGGCATTAAAAACAGCAAGCAGTGTAGGTATATGTCATGTGGTGGTTAAATGCTGTGGGACTGAGTTACAGCCAGTGAAGTCTGCTAGGGCTATATGGCCTGAGGACAGCGAAATGCTTTCTACACAACACTGTGCAATATTATTACATAATTGTATGTCTCACAACTGTTCCATAATTGATATTCCCACCATGAAAGGTGGGCAGTATATCTGCATATATGTGCAAGTATATGTACAGCAGTGGCTGTTTACTATATATATATATATATATATATATATACATACATATATATATATGTGTGTGTGTGTGTGTGTGTGTGTGTATAAATATATATATATATATATATATATATATATATATATATATATATAGATACACATATATATATATATATATATATATATATATATATATATATATATATATATATATATATATATATATATATATATATATATATATATATATATATATATATATATACATATATACACATATATACATATATAGATATATATAGATATATAGATATGTAGATATAAAGATATATACAGATATATATATGGATATCTATGGATATATATAGATATGTATGTATATATATATATATATATATATATATATATATATATATTTATACATATATGTATATAGATATATATAGATATGTATATATAGAGTGATATATAAATATATATGTATATAAATATTTATATATGTATATATATATATATATATATATATATATATATATATAAATATATATATATATATATATATATATATATATAGATATACATAGTGAGAGAGGGAGACACAGGGTCAGACGTATTGCAACAGGTGCCTGGTGACCAAGGCATGGACTGAATACCAGTGTTGATACTGCAGTGCCATACCCCATTCCAAAACACTTTACCCACTAACTACCAGATAGGTGGTTGCCTGGCTAAGACTGAAGGTGTCAGAAGGGAACATGGGAGACAGGTGGACAGTAGCCTCCCCTTTGATGTTCACAGTGCCACACTAGTCTTGTAATCTGTCTACATGGTACGTGTAATCACAAATGATGTGTCATGTACGGAAATATAGGTCAGTGTTCCCCTGTACTCATCACAATGCCCCACAGACATACCTCACAAAGAGTAATACTGCCCTGAAACACATACCCTATGCAGACTGACTCACATAACCACAGCTACAGTGCGTTGTATACCGGCCACCCAGAGGTTACCTCTGCCAAACATACTGAGGTATGCCACACCCATAGCAGTCAGACAACACCATGTCAACACCTCACAGTCCCACCGGGCTACACGGCCTAGGTCCCTAGTCCCCGCAACCTCACTAACCAGCACATGCTGGAGGGATATGCTCCTACTGGCAAATATGCCATATTCTGGAGTAAACCACCCAGCATGAACAAATAAGGCTCCTCAGTAGCAGATGTCAGACATACCCCCGATGAATGTCTGGGTAATAGGTAACATGCCCTGGGAATCACCTCTGTGTATCCGGTTGACAGGAGGAAGTGAAATCTAATTACATGTGTGTCACAGGCCAGGGTTGCATATGGCTAGGCTGCTGTAGGCCCCAGGGACAATAGCATATTACCTACTTATGACACAATGCACACAGACATGTACACAGTGCAATACCTGCTATGTGAGGTGAAATGAGTGTGACAGTGAATGTGTGCAAGGTCTTTGATGGTGTGATAGCTAGGTGTGAGGTTGTTTCTGTCATGGTCGTTTGTGTCCAAAGTGTGAGGCCAGAGAAAGATATGTCAGTTATTGGGATGCAGACATAGTAGGATGGTATATGTTGTGACGTAGTTCCTTGTGTACGACTGTGGTGTTCCATCATAGGCAGAAGCAATACATGTATGCTCAGTAAGTGGTACTGCTGGTGAATCCAGCCGACATTTGAACTGTTGTACCACCTGAAGCTGTAGGCCTAAACAGCACAGTATGGTGTATGTTCACATTCCCTGGTAACACTGATTGTGTGTTTCCTGCAGTCTGCACAGATTACTTTCCTCAGGCATAGTTATCTGTAAGTAGGGGCACACAGTACTGTAAGGTACATAGCAAATGCTCATCTGTGTTAGCATACATTTGTGTGTGGTATGAATGTCTGATGTGTGTGTAATGATGCCTCTACCATGTCCACAATCATATGTGTGATGCAGGGTTTGCGTGTGCACCTAGCAACATGTATACTCTGTTACAGCAGTATGCCAGCTGTATTAACAATTGTGCACATATGTTAGGTAGGGGTATGGCATCAACGACTAGGGTGGGTTACTGGTTATAGTGTAACTGTACTTCACATTCATTGCATTGGATGACATATTTCTGCATGCATTAGCTTGATATGTACCCCCTCTGGCAAGGCTGTGCATTGGATCCCAAACAGTGAGCCGAGTACTGGTGTATACTAGTGTGTTATATGGAGTGTGGCAGGCGCTGTCAGCCAATTGTGGGCTGAGCACTGATATCTGGTATTGAATGTGTGTATCCTCTGACAGACAAACAGATGCTATATATGGCAGTTAACTGATATCTGTACTGTATAATGTTAAGTGTGCCACATGACTTGCTGACACATATTGTTTACTTGTCTTCCAGGCCTATGGCTCATCACAGGAACCCCTGCTACACAGCTGCAGAGGAACAGGAAATCCACCGTAGCCTGGTTCAGCACTATACCCTGCTGTTTTCAAGGGCCAGCTAGCACCAACAGGAGCGTACTGCACTGTGGCAAGAACTTGTTCATTGTGTAAATGACATAGGCATGCATAACCGGACATATGAGCAGGTACGCCATCACTGCAGTGATTTAATTAGACATGTCCAGCGGCGTGCGTCTGATATCCACAGACAACAGCTTGCCACAGGTGGTGGGGTGGTCATACTTCCCCCTCACCAGAGTGGAGGAACTGCTGCTAAGTGTGGTGGCTCCTGGCCTACAGCAACAACAACATCACACATGTGTCGTCATGGAGGCCGAAGCCACCCAGCATAGTGACATGGAGCATGCAGGTAACATGCCCTAGCTGTAGACTATTGTTACCTGTATTGTTAGATTATGCATGTGTGAGATGTGTACTGTGTTTAGCAGTTGTGCTGCCTATTGTGTGCAATACTGATAATTTGAATAGTATCTGTACACCTATGCCTGTTGTTCTACTGTAGTTTAGCACACTCACAGTAGCAATGCCACAGTTGTGGCCACTGACAAACTGTGTCATATTCTTGCAGGCCCCTCTGATGTGACAGCAGGGCAGACATTACATGCTGGTGAGTGTGTTGACACTTTAAACCTGGTATTGAACTGTGCATGTCATAGGTGAGGTGTAGGCCATGTACACATAACACATCTACGCATAATGCATGCTATGTATGTTTGCTGTGAGACGTGAAACATCTCAGTAATGTCAGTAGCTGCCTCAATCACATGCAATGCACAGAGCATCAGACACAAATATGGCAACACTGTGCTGCACATTGGATAGGCATAGTTGACACACATGTACACAGCATAACACATTTGTCATAAGCAGTACACCTCAACATGCTACACATAGTGTAACTGGACACCCTCTGCCAGGTCACACTTCAGTATCCCACATGTCATCCACACACCACACATACCATACCTGAGGGGTAGGGGCCTAGCATGGGGCTATGCAACACTCCTCAACACATAACACAGTCATGTTAGGCAATGCTCCCTATTGGACACTTCACACATCCTTGTGCAACGTGGCTGTGTAATTGTGAACTTAGCCATAGCACTGCGGTTCAGGTACAGCATGCTAGGCGGTGGTATAGCACACTTTAGTGGCCTTGAGTGACCACATGATGCATGATGATGATGGCTAATGGTACTACACCCCATACTGTTACAATGGCCATGTCCAGGATTGGTATCCCATCATGTATACATGCACCACTCATCCCATGTGTGTACATAGCATGCATGTGCTACACCTATGTCCACAATTATCTGCTACAGACACAGACACTGCAATTAGACATGGAAATCCATGTGACACACAGATAACACACACATACATGGTATGTATACCTGTGTGTGATGGTGCGCAGGGCATTGCAGAGATTATAATACTTGCACAGAAATGTTGTGTCCTTGTACACATTGTGTTCCAGGGTGTAGGCAATCACTGAACATGTACACACATGCACCACAGCCATGTACACTGTCATTAACTATGGCTGTCTACACTCACACTGCATGGACTTGATCAACACTTATTCTGCATGCTGACACGTGTGCGTGACTGTTTGCCTTGTGATACTGTCACCCACCTTCAATCAGTATTGAGTATGATTTGGATTTCTGTTGTGTGTGTGTATCTGCTGTAGTGAGGAGTGTGCATGTGTTCCTGTGTTCCTGTGTGCCTGTGTGCATGTGCAGACTATAACGTGTGTTTCCTGTCTTCCTCTCACAGGTGCTGAGGTAGGGCTTGGTGAAAGCAACAGGTGACCTGAAGCCACTGCCATGGATAGTAGTGATGATGACACATATATTTTGGCACAGGGAGATTTGACAGGGTCTGTCGTTGGTCCACCAATTGACAGTACACAGCGTTCAACCCCATCTATGCGCACACTCATACTGCCATTACATCCCTCACCACAAATGGCCATAAGGGAGGGACAGCATACAGTTGGCACTGACCAGGAGAGTGTGGTGCCCATGGCATGTGCATCCCCTCACAGCAGCCATAGCCATAGACCCGGAATGGTACCACATAGGTGGAGGTCCAAGGGTTCTTGGGGGGGGCACCACTGGACGTATTGCCTCTGGCAGGCGTGCCCTCACAGGCCTTATGATGACCACTATGTTCTGGGCTGTAATGCAGGCTCAGACATGTATGGAATGGTACACCAGTCAGGGACTTAGGGCTCAGAGGGCACACAACACCGCTATCAATGACAGCATCTGTGACTTTGATGGTGCCATCCGGACATGCACTGAGGTCATTGATAGACATTGGGAGGAGACAATAGATGCCCTCCACAACATGTCTTCCTCAAGCCAGGACCGTGTGGGACAGTTGTGACGTCGACGCAGATGCATGCCAGCAACAGCTGGCAGTGGTCATGGATGGCCCGCAGCTCACAGTCACTCCCGTAGTGGCAGTACCAGCCCCAGCAATGCTGGAGCTGGCCTGTCCATTGCCCGTCCTAGTAGACCACATGCACATGGCTCTGGCCAGTCCCAGCAGGGACATTGGTCCAGTCGTCATACCTCTGCCTCTGATGGCAGTACCCAGTCAGGGCTGGTACCCGATACCATCCGTAGCACCCCTGCCAGGCACAGGTACTGTGTCCATGGCCAGAGACAGTGATCTGTACAGCCAAGTAGGTACAGTCTGTAGCTGTCCCACAAACCGCCGTATATGGCAGCCACATGGTGGAGCTGTGTGCATGCAGACACACACACATTAAGCAAACAACTAGGTCTCACACATACACACACACATTACATCAACATTGGCCCATGCTGTACTGTTGTCCCACACACACACACACACACACACACACACACACACACACACACACACACACACACACACACACACAGACATGTAGATTGGATGGGTCAATGTCAGGCTCTGGCAAACAACAAAATGCCCTGTGCATATGATGATACCTGTGCTGCCTCCTGTCATCTGCATTATCGATGGAGGGACAGGCTAACATGGTGCTGATGCACAGGGTGACACTATAGCAATGTAGCAATAATAGCGAGTTGTCAACAAGGAAGTCTAAATACATCCTTGTAGGTATATCTGAGCAGACATTATGCATCAAAGCTCTGATTGTCAATGTAGCATTGTTTACACTACTGTTAGGTCTGAGTATGTATTATCCACTCATGTGCCACTTGGCTGATGTGTGATGTATTGCCAGCATATGTTAACGAGTGGACAGTACGTGTGTGATGTTTGCAGTACAGATTAGCAAGTGTACATCTGTGAACATGGTGAGTGTGCACTTTCTGGATGTACGTGCATAGTGGACACATGGGATGTGTGGCATACCCTGTCATACACATTATTAACATCCCATTGCATCTTTCAATGGCCAGTATGCATTCTACTACAGTTATATACTAACATGGGTAGACATGTGCATGACATGGGTTGACGCTATGCTGTGGGGAATACCGTTAATATCAGTCAATGATTTGCAGTCTGGTAGTATACACAACCTCAACAGCATGACTATAAGAAATCATTGGATGATGTCCTGACAAATGACACTCAGTAGTAGGGAACCCAGTATCAATTGGATCCTTCCAGTGCTACACTATAACACTAACCAGTGGTGATGAGTGCCACCCATTACTGTGACCACACCTGTGTGTCATATAGCCCTCTTAGGTACATGCAGACACACTAGGGATGTGTCCATCCAATTCTGGGAATGCATGGAATGGACTACAATGCATTCCCTGGATGGGACGCATATCCTACACAAGGTTATCATACAGACAGATACCTGTTGTGTGATACATGCTGTATAGCAGTAAGCTGACTATGGCATAGTCATCCTCATGTACTATACATACTATCCCATCAGTACCACACCAGTGGTAGCCCTCAACATGTATGCCGGGTACCATTGTTTACATACAGACCCATGTTATGTCATGTGTCCCTTGGTATCCACATATCCATAGGTAATGTGGAGTCCGAAGGTGTATCACAGACATTAGATGCCTGAATACATATCTACAAGGCAGTCATACACCTATAAAAACTGTCCATTCTTGGCAGACTTTGTTGTGTATGACCATGTCTGACATATACCCCAGGCATATACCCTCACTCACACTACTCTTAAGTAACTGTCATGGGTCTGTGTGCCACAGATGACCTTGGCCACAGAACACGAAAGTGGACGGCCATGTCACATACATACATATGTGACCTACAATCTGAGTAGCAGCGGCACAACCTGTCAATGGAAACAAATGTATTCATGTAGTATGCAGGCTTCACACTTATGTAGTGATTGAGGGGACATGTACATATATATATATATTTGCCATGCAGATACCTGATGTCTGCAATGCACTTACTGTTGTCATCATACTATGTCATACCATAGTAAAAGCAAAACCCAAACTGTGTGGACCAACAATGACACACACACAGTCAGCATTTGCAGGATTCAAACCCCTACCTAGCTATGTTATGATATTAGGGAGAGACACATTAACACGGCGTGCTATTTGCTTTAATGGTGGGTTTCCCTTCTTCTGCTGTATTTGTAGGATGGTGACATCATCAGACTTTCCAAAGAGGAATGTACCTCTTTCTGTGTGTTTTCACAGTCTCCAAAAAGGGCACTCCTTTCAAAGGCAATTGCACACATACACTCACTGTTTGCAGGATTCAAACCCCTACCTAATCATGTTATGATACAAGAGAGAGATGCACTAACACAGCATGCTATTTGCTTTACTGGCTGATTTCTCTTTTCCTGCTTTATTTGTAGGATGGTGACAACATCAGACTTTCCAAAGAGGAATGTACCTCCTTTACTGAGTTTTCCCAGTCTCCGAAAAGGGAACACCTCTCAAAGGAAACTGCACACATACACCCCCCCACCACACACACACACACACTTTGCAGGAGTCAAACCCCTATCTAACTATGTTATGATACTGGAAAAAGATGCATTAACACATCACGCTAATTGCTTTATTGGCTGGTTTCCTTTCTCCTGCTATATTTATAGGATGGTGACATCATCAGACTGGACACGGTGATGTGTGTAGACTTTCCCCGGGATTCATGAAGCTTGCGCCAGGCGCAGGCGTAGCGTAGGCGGAATAATGCCAAATATGGCCGTCGAACGATTCAGGTACGATCCAATAACACGTGTACTACCGGTGTACGCCAGAACTGCACAGCCCTCGGCATAGGTATGCTAATCACCCCATGCGCAGTGTCACACCATGCAAATGAAGGCAGATAGTGATTCATGAAGTGGTGCAGGTGTAGCGTAAGCCCACGGAAATGTAAACCAAAAAACACGGTTTACATTTTCCCAAACAGAACATCGGAGCTATGGAAGCGGACCAGACTCATGTATTACAAAGTTAACATATGCCAATGGCTAAATACACAGCCAATGGCATAAGAAAAGATGCACAACACCTAAAAAACAACATTTAATGTCATGTCCACAGTAACGTACAGTACAACCGCAGGGCATGTGTGCGCAAACTGGAACATAAAGAAATTATATAAAAATGTCATAAAATCGCAATGTAATACAAATCAGGTTTACATCATAATACACAATGGTAGGCATGGAACACCACAACCAAGGTGCAAGGGTTGCTAAGGGCCTGCGACAGTGTTCGGCACTGTAACTATGAATTAGTAGTCAATGCCATGCAAATGAAGCAGATAATACAGAATCGCATATGTCCCGCCGGATGAAGGTTGTACCATACGGCACAGTGCTATAACACCGAGGAGTGGCTCAGAGGAGATACATGACACCAGCAGAGGGGTGTGCCACCATAGCAGTAATCACATTGGAGCAATGCAAATCTGGCCTGGCCATTGCTAAGCAAAGCTGCAGGACAGGGGTGGGGAGGAAGGTATAAAATCAGTTAGTTGAGAGCACACATGGTGCCCAAAAGCGCATGTGTATGGGGATGAAAACATGCCTGAAACCCAGTAATCGGATGCATGCGCCACAAACAATAGCACAAACAGGAAGGTCAGGGGAAGAAAAGAAGGAAATGCTGAAGTAGGGTAATTGGAGTACTAATGAGCAATCAACACCAATCAACTCACGGTGGCCAATCGAAGGCAGCTGACAAGTCAGCTCGCAGAAACCTGCAAAACAGGATAGGGGAGGCATTGGAATGCAAAGAAAGGAGAGGAGGCAGTGGATTGCAAAGATAGGAGACCTGTCATAGCAGTGCAAAGTAAACCGACAGTAGACCGGCAATAGTACACATTACGCAAGATACGCCAGGTCTAGGAAAGTACAAATGAAAGCAGGCTGCTGGATGCATGCCCGAAAATGGTAGGTGGAACGTGCAGAAATGTAAAGGGAAGGTCAAGAGGTAATCCATGGCAGCCAAATGTAATTCAACACCAAAGGCACCACAATAGTAGTTCCGGTAATAAAACACATAAGATACCCTGTAGCTACGATCGTACATACACACCCTATGACATCATCAGTGTTTCCATCACAATAGTATAAAGTGTGAAAGCACCCTACACACACCTGTGTATTCCCAAACATTGCACCATAGGTGTAAACACACGGGGAACTTTTAAAATGTACATGTTGGGAGCTGCCATAGCTGTGATTCATCAGCATGTGTTAGAGACTGACGGTGTTGTGGAGGATGATGCCGATAACCACCGCAAGCCCCGGAGGAGGATAAGAGTGTTCAGACCAAGAGTAACCTACCAAGGGCTACATGATCTGGAGATAGTAGAGCATTACAGGGTGGACAGGGACATCTTACAGCAAATAGTGGAGCTGTGCCGGCCATGCCTGAGAACCAGAAAGAACAGAGGGGAACCCATCCCAGTGGACACAAAGGTATGTGTAAGCTTGTGAATACTAGCCACAGGTACCTTTCACAGGCCAACTGGAGATATAATGGGGATCTCACAGGCATCAGCATCCACGGTACTACACCAGTTCCTGGATGCCATGTTACCACATGCCAATGAGCATATATACTTCCCCCGAACTCAGGAGGAGTTGGCTAGCAATATGCACCACTTACACCGTGTGGCACACTACCCGGAGGTACTGGGTGCGATAGACTGCACGCACATACAAATCAAGTCACCACCCGGTGAGCATGGTAGGCACTGCATAAACCACAAGGGATTCCACTCCATCAACTGCCAGGTCATGTGCAATGCCCAGGGCATTATCATGGATGTCTGTGCTGGCAGCCCTGGAAGCTACCATGACTCCCATATCTGGCATGCCTCACAGCTGTATCAGGTATTTGTCAGGGGGGACATCCCACATGGCCACCTTGTGGGGGATTCTGGCTATGCACTGGAGCCATGGTTGATGACTCCCATCAGAAATGCACACACACCCATGCAAGAACGCCATAATGAGGCACACGCACAAACCAGAATCATCATAGAGCGTGTGTTTAGGATGCTGAAATCACGGTTCCGGTGCTTGGATACATCTGGTGGAGCCTTGCTGTACTCTCCAGGCACGTGTGCCCACATCATCATAGTATGTGCCATGCTACATAATATGATCCTGCGGAAACAGCTGCAGCAGGGGAAAAATGGTGAAGGTCCTCATAGCCCACCACAATTGCCAAGGCCATCACAGGCACAGAGGGATTCAGACCATGAACACACTGTGCCAGCCCCAGTAGGCAGATGGAGGTGTGCCCAATATGCCTATGCCTTGTCAAAGAGGGAATGTATAGCACATACTCTGACAGTGTAGGCCCCTATGGACTGACACCTCTCCACCTGCACACAAAGTAAAATGGATGCTACACAAACATGACCACCTGTAAATTGTAATGTATAGGTGGCCCACTGTGTGACTCCTACATAGGCAGCCCTCAAACATTGTACAAACAACAGCTATTGGAACACGGAATGCCAACACCTGAACAGTACATGAGCTTATCAGCATATGGTGGTGCTGTGTGTACAGGTTCCCAGGTACATCGGTAGGTACACAGCTGATTGTCAAAGGCCATACATCAAATGGGGCAAACAGTGTCCACCGTCGCCACAACATCGAGTAACCAACTGTTGCTTAGAGGAGCACAGGCAATCATGGGAGCACATGTGTGTAAGCACTGCCACACAC
>NC_056747.1:1044754217-1044761717 GCF_019279795.1 Protopterus annectens
GACAATCCAGAACATCTGAGCTCTATAAATTGAATTATCATATGGAGAATATTTGTAATATGAATAAGCAATATTTATATTATTTTGAACAGATATAGTACTATTGTAGCTTAGACAGAATTATAATGCAGTATAAATGTCTACTTATTGTATAAGCAATTAATATTTACATGAAAGATAGATGACAAGCAATTCAATCATAGTAAATTAGAATGTATCATATATAAAACCTCAGTAAAAGATTGTAACACACAGCTATTTAACATATCCACCCTTATTGATGAAGTCTTTCAAAACATATTACTTAATATAAATAGATGGTAATAATATTTATATCTAATGTTTATAATACAATGCATTTTACTGGATATATCAGAAGTTATATTTCATTGTTTGCCAGCATTTAAGTAATCACTTTGTTTGTTGCTAACTTACTTAAAGCATCAAATTTGTTTTATGTGAACATTGATGAAAATTAGTGCATTTTAATTATCAGTGCATCGCTGTTCCCCCCATTTGATACACATAAGGATTTTCATAGGTAGGTACTAGGCTATTGGCCCAAGAGCCTAAGTAACCCTAGCCAACAAGGTTTCATGGCTTACACCACCCAAGAAAGTTAATTTCCTGTGCCCCTGTCGAGCAGAGCCACATAAGTGATCCCCAGGGTGTATTTCCTATTTCCCATCCACTCATCAAGATTTTTCTTGAAAAGTGCTAATGAGGAACTTTGCTTGACATAGATGGGTAGCTTCTTCCAGAGTATAGGAAGTCTCTGGGACAAGAATCTATCCCCCCAGTATGTCCTGTTTATTGTGGTGGCAAGGTTTAGGTCCCTAGAGCATGTAGCCCAGAGGGATTGGGATTTATTTAGGTGTACCATGTCCAACAGTTCTGGGTTTAACATAGCTTTATATGTTAGGCAGAGATCTCCTCAGAGTAGGTGATATGCTACAGAGTAAAGTTGGAGTTTTTTGAGATGGTCAATGTAGGGCATCTGCTTGAGGTCAGTAATCCTCTTTGTGAGGTACTTATGTGGCCTTTCCAGCTGCTGCAGATGTCTTGTGAGGTACATTCCAAAAGGGGCATTTTACTCTATAATGGGTCTAATGAGTGCCGAGTAGAGGCAAACAATGACCTCTTTTTTCCTGGATGATAACCCTTTTGTGAAGAGGTGTGCCACATAGAAGGATTTCCTGACTACTGTGGCGATGTGATTATCAAAGGAGAGACCACTGTCCACCTGGGTCCCAAGGTCTCTTATCACACATTCAGCATTAAGTAGACTACCGTTTATGTGGTAGTTCATGGGTACAGAGTTTTTACCAAAGGGGATGACAATGCACTTTTTGGCATTTAGCTTGAGGTAATGCCTCTGATATCAGGCATCTATCTCAGTGAGGCCCTTCTGTAGGATATCCACATCATTTGGGGACTTGATTATGGCTCCTAGTTTGCAGTCATCTGTGAACTTCATTAACCAGAGGCCTTCTGTGTTAGCCTGTACTTCAGAGAAGTAGATACTAAACAGGAGAGGTCCCAAGACTGACCCTTTGGTACTCCACTTGTCACTGGTTTGAAGTCACATTTGGAGTCTGCAACTTTTACAGTGTGGGTTCTGTCAGTGAGCCAGTTGGCAACCCATCTTGTGATGTAGGGATTTATACCTAGTTTAGTGAGTTTAGCTATAATTCCAGAATGGGGGATGGTGTTGAAAGCCTTGGCGAGGTCAAGATAGGCTGTGTGTACCACCTTACCCTCCTCTACGGCTTTGGTGACTGTCTCAAGGAAGTCGATCAGGTTCAGAAGGCATGATATGCCTTTCACAAACCTGAACTGGGTGGGGTCCAGAGTTTATAGGTTACCAATGTCTTTGTTTATGAGTTCCATGATGATACGTTCCAAGGCCTTGCAGACCAGGCTCACCAGGCTAATAGGGCTATAGTTCCCAGGATCAGTGGTGGCTCCCCCTTTGTGGAGTGGGATAACTGTTGCTGTGCACCATTCAGTGGGCACAAAGCCTGACGTGAGACTATGATTAAACATGGTGCTTAGGTGGGGACCCAGTTTGTTCTAAAGTTCATGTAACACACAGCCTGGTATGTTGTCCGGTCCCGTGGATGCTGTGTTTTTGGTTTTAGAGAGTGTAGCTTTTACCTGCATAGATGTGATTACAGGGACTCTGCATTCTTCCTGTAAAGATATGAGCCCTTTAGGGATGAGAGGGGGGTAAAGTTAGCACTGAACCTATCTGCCAGGATGTTGGCAATGTCAGTTGGTTCTGTAATTTTCATGCCGTTGTGCTGTAACTCAGAGCAGATCTGGGTGTTGCCTTTGAGATTCTTGACATAGCTATAGAATGCTTTGTGGTTGCCCTTAGAATCAGTGGTGATTTTGTTTTCGTAGCTAGCTTTAGAGGATCTTATAAGGGATCTCAGCTTCTTACTGAGGCTGACCAGGGAGCTCCTCCACTCATGGGATTTTACTCTCTTTTGCAACAGTTTCTTCCTTCTGTTGTAGAGTTTGTTTATGGCAGGGGACCACCAGATTGGCTTCCTTTTTTTGGAGGATATTGTCTTGCTTCTGTTTGGGATAGCACAATCCATGCACTTGTGTAAGTGCTTATAGAGTGCATTTGTGTAGGATTCAGCAGTTGTAATTGTATTGTCCATCTGCATAGGTGTCATGAAGTTCACCACTTCTGTCTAAGAAGCATGAAGTTGGCTTTGGATAAATTTTTTACCATAGTTTCCTTAATGGTGGGTGGGGGTGGGATGCAGATATCTAGGGTGATTAGCTTATGGTCTGATCTGACCAACGAGGAGTTGACTTCAGGTGTGGAACACCGGTCACTCATGTTGGTAATGACTAGGTCCAGGTTATTGTTGCCCCTGGTGGTGGTGTGGATAACTTGATCAGGTCACTGGAATTTATGAATTCCAGAAAACATTGAGCAAAGTAGTTGGTACATGAGTTGTTTTCCCAGTTAATGGTGGGGTAGTTGAAATCACCCATTATTAGAGTGTTTGGTCGAACCCTAATATTTTCCAGTATATCAAGAAAAGAGGAGTGGGAATCCTGCGGCATGGTGGGGGATCTGTAGCAAGCTACAATTTGGATTGCAGGTTTGCCCAGAGTTAGTTGCACTTGGACAGCCTCGGATGCATTATGCTGTGCAACTAGCCTGGAGGTGTGGATATCCATAATGAATATGGACACACCTCCACCTTTGGTGTTCTGGTCCAGGTTAGATGGCCAAAAAATGTGGTATGAGTTATAGCCTGGTAATTCAGGGGTGCTCTCTAGAGCCTTGTACCAAATCTCAGTCACTGCACAGATAATGATGTTCTCCATTTTAAGGAGTGCCTTGATTGAGTGCATTTTGAGGTTTTAGACTTCTAGCATTGAGTAGCATTACCCTCAGTTTTTGCTTGCCTGTTCCTGTTACGGTAGTGTATTTGTCATTTGTACCTTGCCTAAAAAAAGGCACTATAGTGGTGGCAAGATCCTTTGCCAGTATCCAGAATCCCAGGGTTGACAGGTGCAGGCCATCTCTGGCAAAGCATCATGGTCTGTCGACCATGTCGTTCCAGGCAGACAGTTGCTGGATCCCCTTAGAATGACACCAGAAGCTTAGCCAATTTTTGAAGTCAATCATTTTGTTCTTGTACTCTGGTATCATTCTGGTCTATGGCAGGATGCTACTCAGGGCTAGGGTCATACCTGCCTGAGCTACAAGATTGGAGAGCTCTTTCATGTCTCTTTTCATGTAGCCCAGGGAGGTACATCTCAGGTTGTTCACACCAACATAGACAATGACAGAGTCATGTTTGTACTTGTTGTGGAGTGACCTGAGTGTGTGGGTTATGTGGCAGATCCTGGCACCCGACAGGCAGCTGACAGTAACCTTCTGCTTGTTTAGCCTGGTGAGTGAGACATCAGTGTGCCTGACTATAGAGTCACCTATGACTAGTGTGTTGGGTAAATTGTTTTGCCTTATGGACTGTGGTTTATTGGCACACTGAGTCTGTGGGCTATGTGTCATTTGAGTTGTGCTGGGGGGTGGAAGTTGCTTGCATTTCTGCTTTGGAGGGCACTGTTGCTTGAGCAAATTATTATTGAGAACCTCTGTGAATGTGTTTGTGTTTCTATATGTGGATTTTGGTGGTGTAGGTTTAGTGGGACTATGTGATGAGTGTGGTATGATAGAAGCATTTACATTCTCCTCGACTGTCAAGTTCAGTCTTGGTTGGAGAGAGCTTTACTTCCAGTTTGGATAGATAAGTGCATCTCTCACAGGTTTTGGTGTTGGGTGGTAGGAAGAGAGGGTTGTCTGTGTACATGAGACAATTGCTTCATTGCCCCTATATTCCCAGATTCATCAGATAGACAGGAGAGAACACTGGGAGCTGACCCTTGGATATGCTTGAATAAAAAACTACTTTCCTCTAGACAAGTGAGGAAAGTGAGTATAAGAGCTGTTTTTCTCTAAGCAAGTGAGGAAACTAAGTACAAAAAACTGTTTTCCTCTAGGTAAAGAGGAAGGTTGAGTGTTGTAGTAATTTGTAGTTTATTTAGTGCTAACAACAAGTTCTGGACAAGTGCTGAGCATGAATAAGCACATTCAAGTGCTAAAACTAAGAATCTGTACCTGGATCCTATGGTAGATAGGCTACCTAGTGCTTACCACTCCCACTGATAAGCTAGAATGCTTCCCTCCAACACAGAAAGGCTTGTGGGGCTCAGAAGCTTACAACCAGTCCTGGATACAGCAAATCTGCATCTGGACTAAACTGGTTACATGAAAGGTGGGAAACAAGCACAAATGTGGGCTTTCAAACTAGAAGGTTGAAAGAGATGGAAAAACAACCCAAACAGCCAATAAACTACAATTTCTGGGCCAGAAACCACTCTTGTGGTAGATAGGCTACCTAGTGCTTACCACTCCCACTGATAAACTTGAAGGCTTCCCTCCAACACAGAAAGGCGTGGGGTGCTTAGAAGCTTACAAACAGTCCTGGATACAGCACATCTGTATCTGGACTAGACTAGTTACAAGAAAGCTGGGAAACAAGCACAAACATGGGCTTTTAAACCAGTAGGTTGAAAGAAATGGAAAAACTGCCAAATGGCCAATAAACTACAATTCTGGGCCAGAAACTACTCTTGTGGTAGATAGGCTACCTAGTGCTTACCACTCCCACTGATAATCTAGAAGGCTTCCCTCCAGCACAGAAAGGCTTGGGGGGCTCAGAAGCTTACAAACAGTTCTGGATACAGCAAATCTGTATCTGGACTAGACTAGTTACAGGAAAGGTGGGAAACAAGTGCAAATGCAGGCTTTTAAAATAGAAAGTTGAAAGAGATGGAAATACTGCCCAAACGGCCAATAAACTACAATTTCTGGGCCAGAAATCACTCTTGTGGTAGATAGGCTACCTAGTGCTTACCACTCCCACTGATAAGCTAGAAGGCTTTCCTTCAACACAGAAAGGCATTGGGGGCTCAGAAGCTTACAGTCTTGGTTACAGAAAATCTATATCTGGACTTGACTAGTTACAGGAAAGGCAGGAAACAAGCTTAGAATTTTTTTTTCGTATTATGAGTGAAATTATAGGTTAAAAACAACAAATTCACTTATTATGATTAATGATTACAAGTTCCCTTTCCATATTCATAAATTGCCATTTTATGGCATATACTGAAAATGTTTAGATTTAAATGGCAACATTCTATTTTGTATAATCAGCAAAGGTTAAACTGAGTGATTATTGTCAATCTAATACTTTTTGTTCAGAATGTGATTGTTACATTCTGTGATATTCCTAGTTCAGGCTTCTATTGTTTCCCTTGAATAACTTTGTCAGTTTGATGTCATGTATAACATATTATTTACCTTGTACCTAAGTATTACCTGATACCTTGGTATTATGTATGGTCAAGATGGGTTACAAAACCACAATTCAAGTTAAAGCAATTATATGACTTGTTATGCACATTTACTTATATGAGAAAATCATCATGCTTCCCCTTGATGTTCAATATAGTGTATGTCATTTATGACAAGTTAAAACAGTAGTGTTATTATACACAAGCCCATGTTATTAAACTGAGTGTCTATTGTCAATTTGTTCAGAATATGATTGTTACATTCTGTGACATTTCAAGTTCGGGCTTCTATTGTTTCTCTTGAACAACTTTGTCAGTTACCTTGGTAACCACTTAAGTATTATATATGGTCAACATGGGTTACAAAAACTACAACTCAAGTTAAAGCAATTACATGACTTGTTATGCATATTTACATATAAGAAACTCATCATGCTTCCCCTTGATGTTCAATGTAGATTATGTCATTTAAGACAAGTTAAGACAGTAGTGTTATGATACACAAGCCCATGTTATTAAATCCTGTCTTTAATATCTAAATTCAGCAGACTGCTTCATCTTATATGACGATTATATATTTTATGTCTAGATTTACTAAAATCATACATTACATAACTATTATCTGCGGTGGTGCAGCGGTAGCATTGTTGCCTCACAGCAAGAGGTTCTCCCATTCGATTCTTGGCTGGAGTGTGGGGGGGAATGCCTTCTGTGTGGAATCTGCATGTTCTCCCTGCAGTCGAGTGGCATTCCGAAAGACATGCGTGAATGGGCGTGCCTTCGTTGAAGGTTGGGCGTTGAGCTGGCAACTCAGCACTGTAAAAACCTACTGCCAATCATTAGCAGACCGGAGGTCCGCTGTGGTGACCCCTAACCAGGAAAAGCCGAAAGACAAACAACAAAAAACATACATTACATAACTATTGTGTGTCTGTTTTTTTTTTTTTGGCTGTTGCTTAGTTATTTGAGAGACCACAATTTGTAATGTTTACTCTTATTATTAGCTCCTTCCAAGCATCTTTATACAGTACATAGACTTTAAATTATGAGACCTCTTCTAGTTTCTTATTTGTTATAAGTATATTTCCATCCTTACATACACACATATCAGTACTTCAAGCATGGGCAACAATGCCCATCCACTTTTGTCAAAATACCATTCACTGCTTCATGTGGTGTGTTTCCAGGCTGTTCTTAAAAATATCCAAACCAATACTTGTCCAGATCCATTTTATCAGCCTGTTCCATGCAGTGGCCACTCTGCCAGTGAACCACTCACACACCTTCCATTCCCACAGATATTTCTATAAAGGAAATCTGATGACTCTCTAGCACTTCCCAACAACCCCAAACACCCCTAGAATCAGCTATTCCCATATGCCCAACACGTCCGATCAAGCTCACCTCCCAGACCACTGCAAAGGGTACTGCACAAGACCAAGTGCTCTTAGTCTTTCACAATAACTCAGTCTTCCACTCTTATGCAAGTCCTTAATGTGACATGGACATTCCTTCAAATATCTTGCCAAACACCAAACAAATCACACCTATGCCAACACAGTTTATTATTATATGCCCATCCTAGTTTCTGTGGAAATATGTATGCCCGAT
>NC_056747.1:1044766717-1044778334 GCF_019279795.1 Protopterus annectens
TCTCCTGTGCCTCTGTCCAGCAAAGCCACTGCAGTGATCTCCAGGGTAAATTTTCTGTTTCCCATCCACTCATCAAGGTTTCTCTTGAAGAGTGTTAGTGAGGGGCTCTGCCTAATATAGATTGGAATCCTGTTCCAAAGCATGCAGGGTCTCTGGGACAGGAATCTATCCCTCCAGTACGTCCTATTTATTGTTGTGGTGAGGTTTAAGTCCCTAGAGTGTGTGGCTCTCGGGGATTTGTTTTTTTTTTTTTAGGTGGAGCATGTCCATCAATTCTGGGTTGGACATGGCCTTGTATGTCAGGCAGAATTCACCTCTGAGTAAGCGGTATGTAACCGAGTACAGCTGCAGTTTCTTCAGTCGATCTGCATAGGACATCTGCTTGAGGCCAGTGATCCTCTTGGTGAGGTACTTCTGTGGTCTTTTCAGCTGTTGCAGGTGATGAGGTACTTCTGCAGTCTTTCCACCTGTTGCAGGTGATGAGCATAATTAAGAGAAGGCCAAAATTAAAATGCTAAACATGGGATAAGCACAAGGAATAAAAATATAAATGTAAAGTTGTAGGAGTGTGAGGAACAGTGAGGAAAAGAATACTATGACTCAGTATAAAGAATGACAAATACATGGGTCTATATCATTTTCTCGAAGACTGATATTACTGAAGCTGATATTGTCAGCACGAAAATAGCAAAAGTGCAGAACATCGAATGGTTAAACGGAAATCTCCATAAGGTGAGATTTCCATTTACTTCAATGTAGTGCGGTCTCGGAGTTGGTATATTTAAAAAGCAGGGGTGTGGCGGGTGCAGGGCTTGCCTGCCTACCTTTAGTTTTTCTTTTTTTGTTTTGAATATATTTTTATAAACATTCAAAGTTTTAATAGTTCGATCACTAAAGGTCGATCTTTAGTGATTCGAACTATTAAACTTTTGATGATCTAATATAGATCCCAAATACACGATTGCAAGGAATTTTTTACATGGGATAATTCCATGGTAACTATGTAGAATGAATAAAGACATAGCTTAATAAAAAGAAATAATACATTTGCAAATTGCTAATTTCTAAGATGCCTGATTAAGTTATACGTAACACTAACATCCTGATATTAGATAAAACGTGGTTTTACTTTACAGTCATTAGTGGCACTTTTCTGATGCCAGGTGTCAGTTTATTTCATACTTTGGTATGGTGGACTGAGTAGAGAATGTTTCTGTAGTGATTTACAGATTTTGCAGGTTTAGCCAACTGCAGCATCTCTAATTTGAGATGGTATCAGGAAACGTACAACCGTATAGTAGCTGTTATGGCAGGACATTCGTTAGTTATGTGTAACACACAGAGTATCATATTTATATTTTTGCAGTTTGCTACAGTTTAAATTGCAAAAGGAACTTTTCTTTTTTTGTTTTGATTTTTTTTGCTACTCATTGTAAAACTGAGGGGTTGACACCCGATCAGAGAATGGTGCTAAGCACAGGAATAGCTGATAACCACCTTTTAATACTGGCAAAATTTATACATATCTGAAAGTTTATTTCCTGTAGTATTTTATTTCCTGTAGTATTTTATTTATTTTTATTTATACTTTGTTAACCAGATAAGTGAACTGATCCAGTGACACTTTTCTACCATGACCCACTCCACACTGACAAACTGGAAAACCACAGGCCCAGATGCAGTGCCTATCTTCTGGCTAAAAGTATTAACATCTTTATATAAAGATTTACCCATGAGTAAGAATTATTTATATGCACACCCTGAACAGACACCAGCCTGGATAACAACAGGAAAAACAATGGTCCTACTTAAGAACGAACATGCAAGCTATCCTAAAAACTATAGACCAATAACTTGCCTTCAGATGACATATAAACTATACACTATAATCATTTAGAAGAACACTCAGTCATGGCAATAGAACAAAAGGGTAACAAGAGAAAGTCATATGGAACAAAGAATCATTTGTTGTTAAACAAAGTCATAATAGAGAACTGTAAAAAGGGAAACAACCTAAGTATGGCATGGATAGACTACAAAAAGCATGCGATAATATCCCACATTCATGGATAAAAGAGTGTTTAAAAATGTATATGGTACACCCTACACTGATCGATTACATTACAGTGACCATGAAACAGTGGCAAACCACTTCACAGTTTAACCCAGTGATAAAGGACAAATTATTATTTCAAGGATAAACATTCAAAGGGGGACATTCCAGGGTGACTCTTTGTCACCGCTGCTCTTTTGTCTTGCCCTTAACCCATTAAGATGTCTACTTAACAGATAAGGTCATGGCTATAATTTGGCTGCTAGAAAACAACAAATTATAAAGATTTCTCATCTTTTTGTGGATGATTTAAAACTGTATAGTTCATCAGATGAGGAACTGAAAGCACAGCTGCAAGTAGTCAAAACTTTTTCAGATGATACAAGAATGTCATTTGGTCTTGATAAATGTGCAAAAGCAACCTTTAAAGCAGGAAAGCTGCAGCACCAAGAAAACATCAGTTTGGGACAAGAATGTGATATAAAAGAACTTGATCAAGAGGGAGTCTAGAAATATTTGGGAATTGATGAAGGATCAACAATAAAACATGAATAAATACAAATAAAACTTCGTAAGGAATATTTTAGAAGACTAAATTTAATACTGAAAACAGTGTTGACTTCTAGGAAAAAAGTCAACGCTATAAATTAATTTGCTCTTCCTGTCGCTTTGGACTGATTGACTGTCCCCAAAAGGCTTTGGATAGGTTAGACAGGAAAACAAGAAGGATGCTTCATGCTTTATAAAAAATCATTGTGTATACTAAGATTATATATTCCCCATGCTGAAGGAGGTATGGTCCTCCTCGAAAATGATTACCTGTACAGATCTACAATCGTAGGACTCTATACATGTCTGCTGACCTCACAATACCCAAACATAGTGAAAGTTTTAAAACATGAGGAGAATAAGTCTAAGATGTGTTCCCTACTTAGTTTAGCAAAAACATATTGGTGTCATGCAGGAATGGAAATCAAACCAGAAGTAGCTAAAAATCAGGCAGTAACTGAATGTGCCAAAAAACAAAAGAAAGAATATAAGGTGAAGGATCAGATGAGAAGGCAAGAAATGTGAAAAATGCATAAGTATAGAAAACTACTGGAACAGCCTCATGTTGATCATGATCAAACACAGGAATGGTTAATAAGAGGTGAAGTTAAACCAAAAGATGAAAGGTTAATATTGGCAGCCCAAGAGAGTGGACTACATACACGTTGGTTTACAAAGTCCATTGAATATGTGAGAGAAACAGACAAATGTAGGTTTTGTAACACAGAATTGTAAACAGTTGCAGAAGGACTGTATACTGAAAGACATAATAATGTGACAAGACTGTTGCATTAGGGATTGTGCAAACATTATAATATTATAGTAACTGAATAGCACTGGAAACATGAGCCACAGAGCATTATACTAAATGATGAAGTTTATATCACATGGGATCACCCATTGCCAACAGCTCAAAAAAAATGAAAATCAAAAGATGCAACTGCTCTGATAAAGAGACCAAAATTCATGTCCAGAGTATGAATCAAAACAAAATGAGAGAAATTGGTCTCACCATGATGTATTTTTAAATAAAACTCCGTAACTCCGTAGTTGCAAAAAAATGAAGCTTTATTCCATATAACAAGAGAAACGATAAGCGCTTTTGCGTAGGTAAGACTACGCTTCATCAGTCTTACCTACGTGAAAGTGCTTATCGTTTCTCTTGTTATATGGAATAAAGCTTCATTTTTTTGCAACTACGGAGTTACAGAGTTTTATTTAAAACTAAATCGTGGTGAGACCAATTTCTCTCATTTTGTTTTAGCTCAAAAAAAATGCGAGAGAAAACCATGAAAAGAAGTTAAAAGTAGCATTGATCTTTGACATTGCTATACCCATTGATTACAGTGTTTTATGTACAGAGAGACACAAAGTCATAAAATATCAGGATTTGCAGGCAGAAATGATGGCAACATGAAAGAAGGATACCCAGGCATTTCCAACAGTAGTAGGAGCAACGGGTCTTATAAAAATGAATTTACAATTTTATTTAGCTATGTTAACGATTGCAGGTGTTGAGAAGACCACTTCTGGCTAACATCAAAGATTAAAATAATACTAATTTCATGAACTTTAATCATACTTTGAATTAGGAATGGGGTCCATTCCTGTCATGGTATTAGAAACCCAAAAGATTTGGAGAAATTAAAAGAAGACAAAGGTAAAATAGACTGACCTTTGAAGGGTGAGAGTCTATATTCTCAACATGTTGAATAATATGGTGCTTGAGTTAACTTTTGGAAAACTCCCTTTTTCCATTGATTTTAGCTAAGAGAGGCCTTCAGACCAATGTAATACCTGACCTCAGCTGGATAAATAACTATGAAACCATTTTGCAGTTTCCACATAAACAGGTTTTGTTAATTCTTCGCATTTCGTTTTTAAACTTTTATATGCATGTACAATTTATAGTGAATAATATATGGATATAAAAACATTCACATAAACTAATTAAATTCGGTCAAAATTGTTTCAGAGTACATCCATATTTAAGAAAAGGACATTCTCCCCGGGATTCATGAAGCTCGGCCCAAGGCCGGTGTAAGGCTTGCGCCGGCAGTGCAGTGAATAATCGGCGTAGCAGCGCCATATGCATAGTAATGAGTGCGTGCCGCAACCACAGACACGTGTGGAGGGCATGTGAGCGAGCCCAAGTAGGATGCGGCCGTAGGCGTGGCCAAGCCGGCAGGCGATGAGCAAACTAAAGTGCTGACTTCCGCAGGCCGCCTGCAATAGTAACCGCACCAGCCAGGGTCCGTGGGTAATGAAACGTACGCAGAGTATGCAACATAGTACCCGTTCACACAAAACGGAGAACCAAACATTAACCCACGAAGTCCAAAGTGTACCCGTCCAAGGAACAAAGGATACGCGTAATACCGTGTCCGTCACGCAATGCACTGTCAGTGGGCATACCCAGTGAAGGTGTACCGCAGCATGTCAGCGCCGCACCTACATAGAAGTAGCCACATGGGCATGGTCACCAGCAGTAGTGAGAGTACACAGCCGGGTAGCCGTGTCGATATAACAACAAGAAGGAAACCAGATACCCTAAACACAGACAAACATGTGCATAGCAACATGTACTACACCCAGCAACGTGCCCGTTGCATACACATAGGACGGCGTATGCCTAAGCGTAATATCCAGAAGCAGAACCCATGCATGCAAATGTAATACACAACAGCCCTGTCATAGCATGTAACCCGCACCCATGTACGACCGTGCACCCAACCCAGCTAGCAGCCTTGCGCAGCTGCACACCTACACACAATGGGTATACCTGAAATGTCGTAAGAAGTATTTTCCTAGGCAGTGCCACGTGGGCAAATATGTACCCCACATGTTAACATCCCACCTCAGGTACAGATATCCAAATGGCTGCATGTGAATGTGTCGGCAGAATGTGTACATCCCGCATGTGGTAGGGACCTGTCGAAACCCCATAGGCGTGCACACGCCACAGTGCCCATAACTGTACACATCTGGACAAGGCAGTATGTTCAGCCACCGTACTGATGATTAGCTATGCAGACATGTCAAACACAACACATATGGCGGAACATCTGCCCACCAAGCAGGACGCCCCAACAGGGTGCCAAAGGCACAGAAGGTGAAGGTGGGACATCACACATTGAGAATAGCGTTGCCGGATGGCCAAACACCCACGGCCAACGCAAAGGATGGAATAACATGTATATGCCTGGATGAATGGGTATGTCATAGCATGGGAATAGGCCAAGCTATCCACCATAATAGCCATGTGTACCAGATACAAACAGCCAGTAACACGCAGTAGTAATGCAGGAAGGCATACATGACTGTGGGAATAGCACAGGACATATGGCATGTGCCAAGTGTTGACGCATGACACAAATGTCCAGGATGGGGCTCCCTGCAAAGAGGAACATGTGCCAACCCCACCCCCCACAGATGTACCGGCAGTGGAAACACATCCCAAACACACACCAACACTACCGTCCATCCCACGATAGCAACGGAGGCTGGTCAAAGACCACCATGACGTGTGCACAAACAGGGACACGTGTAACCGTTGCCCTAACAACCCCCCTCAGGCCAAAGAATAATAGTATGGACATATGCATGTAATGCTGTGAAGGATGTGTGGTAGTCCTCAGTATCACAGAGGTAGGTACACAGATACTCTGTAATCAACTGTGACATATGTGCACTGTAGACAGCATACCTGCAGGTAATACATAGTTCAATCATGTGCCACAGAAATATACACATATGAATGAGGATAGGGGATAGACAAGTGTGAATGGGACAAACTATGAACATAGGTTCATAGGTCCATAGGTACATAGTAGGCTATCTACCCAAGGGCAGCTATAACACTAGCCCATAGTTATGTTTCCTTTGCCAACCCTCCAGTCTGGAGATAAAATGCCTATTATATTGCTGTACCTCTGTCAAGCAGTGACAATGATGTAATCCCTGGGGTATATCTGCAATCTCCCATCCATTGGTCAAGATCCCCCTCGAACAAGGCCAGCAAGGTTCTCTGCCTCACATGTACTGGGATGTTGTTCCACAGCATAGTGAGTGTCTGGGTGATGTATCTGTCCCTCCAACACATTCTATTAATGACCGTGTCAAAGTTCACGTCACCTGCCCCTGTGGTTCTGAGGGATGTAGATCCATTAGGTGAAGCATAGTCATCAAATATGGGTCGACATGGCCTCGTATGTCAGGCACAGGTCACCACTGAACAAGTGGTATGTGACTGAATGGAGCAGGAGTCCTTACAGTCGGGCAGCATAACACAAATTCCTGACACCCTGCATCCGTCTGACGATGAACCTATGGGGCCTTCCCAGCTGCTGCAGGTGTCAGGTCAGATACCTTCCGAACGGGGCAATGTACTCAATCATAGGTCTAATGAGTGATGAGTACAAGGAGACGATGACCTCCCCTGATCTAGATGTGAATCCCTGCACGATCAGGTGGGCAATGTAGAAGTTCTACCGAACCATGTTAGCAACGTGTGTATCGAACGAATGGTGACTGACAACCTGGGTCCCCAGATCCCTGGTAATTCCGGCTGTGCTCAGTGGATTGCCACCTATATGGCAGCTAGGGGTAACCCTGTTCTTCCCGAAGGGTATAACTATGCATTACCCGGCATTTAGCTGTAGGCCATGTCCCTGGCAGCAGATATTCATATCTGTGAGGCCCCTCTGAAGGATATCTGTGTCAGATGTCCGTCCCACTATGGCACCCAGTTCGCAGTCATCTGCAAACAATGTCAGCCATAACCCCCCTGTGTTTGTTTGTACTTTGGAAATGTAGATGCAGAAAAAGAGTGGACCCAGGACAGAGCCCCGTGGGACACCGCCTGTGACTGGCAGTGAGTCTGACATGGTGCCAGCAAGTATGACCGTGTGGGTTGTGTCACCTAGCCAGTTTGCAACCCATCCTGCGATGTACGGGTTCACATCCAAGCCGATGGGTTTATCAATGATACCCGAGGGGGGTATTGTGTTGAAGGCCTTTGCCAGGTCGAGGTAGGCTGTATGGACTGCCTGACCCTCATCAATGGCCTCGGTGACTGTTCCTAAAACGTCAACCAAGTTTTAAATGCATGATCTGCCTGTGACCAAGCCAAACTGGGTTGGATGCAAAGTATGCAAGTCCCCTATGTTGTCATCTATGAGCTCCAGTATGATCCTTCCCCATGGCTTTGCAGATAAGGCTTCCAAAGCTAATGGGACGGTAATAACCAGGGTCAGTGTAGGCACTGCCCCTGTGAAGTGGGACTACAGTCGCCGTGCGCCACAACTCGGGTACGTTACCTGAGGTGAGGCTAAGATTAAACAGCCGTCCTAACTGTGGGTCTAATTCCTCAATGAGATCGCGGAGTACACAGCCGGGACACCATCTGGTCCCATGGATGCTGTGCTCACTACCTTGGAGAGAGCATGTCCCACCTGTGCGTTACAGAACACTCGGGGGCCACAATCTTCTGGTACAGACATCTCTCCATGTGGGGGGGAGGGGGTGGAGATGTTTTCACCGAACCTGTCAGCCAGTATGTTGGCAATGTGTGTATGTTCAGTAAACTTCACATCATTGTGAACCCAGTCAGAGCATATCTGGGAGTGTCCTCACATGTGTCCAACATAGCTAAAGAAGGCCGTATGATTGTCTGTCAAGTTCTTGGTGATATATCTGTTGGACCTGCCCCGGATGATGTCATGAGAGCTTGTAGTTCGTCACATATAATGAGCAAGGGTGTCATACCTCACAAGGAGTCTGCTCTGTCTTGTAGTAGCTATCTCCTCTCATTATAGAGCTTGTGTATGGCTGGGGTACACCACACTGGATGCTTGGCATTGGTACAAAGACTCACAGTTGTGTAAGGGATTGCCTGATCCATGCAGTCCTGTAGGTGCTGGTAGAAGGCATATGTAAGTGATTCAGTGGCTTGAGTAATGTTCACCACTGGCTCAGGGGCCTTAAAGGAGACCACACTACTGTTTAGAAATGTGAAGTCGGCTTTTGAGAAAGCCATATGTATGGTAACCGGCACCACCCACAGCATTGTATGTCAATAGCAGAAGCTATTGTCCAAATAACATATTATTAACTTTATTATTAAAATATGTATTATTATTTATTTAGTTATATGTTTCAGCCAATTACACTTGAAAATGCCCAGTAAGACCGGGCGAAAGTGCCCGTGATCTACTTGTTATGGTGGTGTCATTCTGACAATAAAGTGGTGATACTTCCCTATTGAAACTTCTGGGGATTATTTAAAGCAGTTGCTAACCTGCATCTATGGATGTACACCATTTGGTTTCAGTTTTGAAAAACCTGTTTTTTGTAGCACTACATAATATGGGTAGTCAAACAGACATCCGCGATTGGGGAACATACAGCAGCAGTCAAAACCGCCGGCCACATGGACACAGTCCAACAAGTTCTACACTTTACATATGCACATGGGTGTCCATTGTAGGACCCAAAAATTGTTCCGTATGGAATACCATCCAGCCGTTATCGTTCTACCAGAAGAAGCGACAGTCGTGAGTACGGCACAGCTAGACATATGCACCACCAGCGTGTTTAAGGTTGATGACAAGTGTCCATGAAATGCAGGACATATGAACAGAAATCCCCAGATTGTCGAGTCCATAGAAGTGCGTCCACATCCCAGTCCCGCACACATGAAGGTTGTGTAATGGGTACTGTCGAGGGTTGCAGCCATGGGATCGTGGGTATGCAGAAATGGGGCTCGGTGTTGTTTGGCAGATAATCCGTTGTCCCGCCCCGTGGGAGGGATGTGGGTGTAGTACATGCCTCACTCCCCACTAATAATGCAAAGCATCCACCGGATAATGCTAAATGCAGGTGTGAAATGTGTACAGCCCTATACCAGTGTCCAGTAGTCAATTCCCATGGACGGACAAACGTACGACCAAGATGGCACCCATAACTGCAAACCCGGTGGAATTACACAGCTGCATTAAGGCATAACACAGGAAATACAGATGGGAACTACAGTAGACACTCCCCATACAAAGTCAGACCGCCGTGCGAATACCGGCATACACAGCACTCAATCTGCCAGCAACAAAATGGGGATTACTCACTGCCATACTGCGGAACAAATGGGCGACCTGTGGAACACATACTAATGGCACACCAACAACGTCAACTAGGAAGGTCATAGGATTTTTAAACTATGGCGTTCCCACTTATAAAGAACATCCTTCAATGAATTAATAGGATCTACATGTTTTGGTGGTGTTATGTTGACAATACAGTGGCGGATATTTCCTATTGGGACTTCTGAGGATTATTTAAAGCAGTTGCTAACCTGCATCTTTGGATGTACACCATTTGGTTTCAGTTCTGAAAAACCTGGTTTTCGTAGCACCACATAATATGGGTAGTCAAACAGACATCCGCGATTGGGAAACATACAGCAGCAGTCAAAACCACTGGCCAGATGGACACAGTCCAGCAACATCTACACTTTACATATGCACATTGGTGTCCATTGTAGGACCCCAAAAATTGATCCGTATGCAATATCTACCAGCTGCGACCGATAGACCCAGAAGAACTGATAGCCGTGACTACGGCACAGCTAGACATGTGCACCACCAGTGTGTTTAAGGTTGATGACAAGTGTCCATGAAATGCAGGACATATGAACAGAAATCCCCAGATTGTCGGGACCATAGAGGTGCGTCCACTTCCCAGTCCCGCACACCTGAGGAATGTGTAATGGGTACGGTCGAGGGTTGCAGCCATGGGATCCTGGGTATGCAGAAATGGGGCTCGGTGTTGTTTGGCAGATAATCCGTTGTCCCGCCCCATGGGAGGGATGTGGGTATAGCACATGCTTTACTCCCCACCAATAATGCAAAGCATCCCCCGGATAATGCTAAATGCAGGTGTGAAATGTGTACAGCCCTATACCAGTGTCCAGTAGGCAATACCCATGGATGGACAAGCGTACGACCAAGATGGCACCCACAACTGCACACCTGGTGGAATTACACAGCTGCTGTAAGGCATAACACAGGAAATACAGATAGGGACTACAGTAGACACACCCTAAGGTTAAAGCAGGGAAAGGTACAGCCCTAACCCGCCAGACCCAAAAATATGGGAACTGGGCCCAAAAGGACCCTAACCAACTTGGAACAACAACTCAATAGGAAACAAGGATTAAATAGGGTACCCCATAAAAGCACCCAATGAATTAAGGATCACTGGGGTTTTTTTAAAAAAAGTGGGGATATTTTCCCATTTGGGGCCTTTTAGGAATTAAAGCAGTGGAACCTCATCTTTTTAACACAGTTTAAATTTGGAAACTGGTTCTAGCACACATAAATGGGTAATAAAAGACTCGGTTGGGGGTTTTGGACAAACCCCTGGCCGATGAATTTTCCAGTTCTTTAAAATTTACATTGGTCCATTTTAGGACCCATTTTTCGTAAATTACACTGTTTTCGCCCACCCAAAAGGGAAACCGACACCCAGGGAACATAGCACCACCCCCTTTGGGATGACAAGGGCCAAAATCAACTTTAACAAAAACCCCAATTGGGTCCATTGAAAGGGCCCCAAAAATCCGACATGAAATTTAATGGGGGCCCTCAGGGCAGCCTGGATCGGAAGCAGAAATGGGCCCCGTGTTTTTGGGATAAAGTTTTCCATGAGGATTGAACAAATCCCCATCCCACCAATAAGAAAGCCCACCCATGCAAATGAAAGGGGTGAAAAGGGTACAGCCTTCCCGGCCATGGGAATTCCTGGATGGAAAGGGGCCGGTTTGGGAATAACTGCCCAAAACCCCCCGGGAAAAAGGGGGTGGGATAACACAGGAATACAAAAGGGCTAAGAACACCCATAAAAGTAAACCGGTGTGAGGTACCAAACCCTAAACCCAGCCCATGGATCACTTGCCCCGAACAAATGGACTGGGAACCCAAAAAGCACACCAATAACGGGGGAAAAAAAAAGACCAAAAAA